>NC_133391.1:171454905-171754905 GCF_047511655.1 Castor canadensis
ACCACCCACCGTCCTCACAAGGCAGGTAGTATGCATGGACTTCCTCTGTGTTACTGAGGAGCCCTTGTTGGCTCTACCCAAGAAGTTTTGCTTCACCTCTGCAGGCTAACAGCCTGCCAGCTTCTGCATCACCAGATTTCCTGCATTATGTGTTCAAGATGTTGAGATTTCTGTCATGTCTTAAAATGGCTTTTAAAAAGGTTTAGCTTTATTTGATAAGCAAATGTGATTGATGTTTTCTTTGTGATATTTTTCTTATTGCTCTTACATGTAGGAGGTCTCTTATGGGCTTGCTTTTTCACTCTTTTTCTAGGCCACCCACAATTTACTTTTGTCTATAATATGATGTGAATCAGCTACCCAAATAGGTAGCTGATTTTCATAGTACTAAATACTGGTTAATTTATTATTTCTCCATTAAAAAAAAAACCTTTGTCTGTATCATATATTGCCTCCAGGAGACATGAAGAACTCAGGGCAGTTTGGCCCAAGCACACGCAGAAGTTGAGTGAGTGACAGTAAAGAGGGAAGGCAGTGGTGAGAAGCTTGTGTCTGATGAGCACATTAAATGACCCACAGTGGTATAGAGTCAGAAGCCACAGCCCCTGGTGACACAGTGGCTATGAACTTAGGCAAGTCAGGATTCCAGCAGTGGTGCAAGTGCCCTCCATACCACGCTGTTATTAGGATTCTTATGCATCGTCAAACAGTGATTCTAAAAGATCGTGTTGTTTCCCTCACTAGATGGTCAATGGCATGAGGTCAGTCCCAGCTCTGAGCTATCTACTGAACCCCATAGTGGGATCCTGGGCCTGGTGGATGATCCGTGAATGATCTATAAATCATTGGTGGGAGCTATGTCATGCTGTAGTGAGTCCCATTACAGCTAGGCACTCTGGGCTCCTGCAGTCAGTGTGAATGGGTATTAAAGTGTTTTCCAACACATCCTAGCAGGTACTCTACTACTTGAGACACACCCTCAGTTCTTTTTGCTTTAGTTATTTTTGAGATAGAGTCTCATGTTTTTTTTCTTCTCCTGGGCTGCCCTGCCCTATTTATGCTTTCCTTATAATTGGGATGACAGACACACACAACCATACCCAGCGATTGGTTGAGATGGGGTCTCTTGAACTTTTCCTTCAGGCTGACCTTGAGTGGTGATCCTCCTGATCTACACCAGTCAACTAGCTAGGATTACATGCATGACCCACCATACCCAGCCAGGTTCCTTCTTCTTTTGCAAGGTAGATTTATTGAGAAAAAGTTGGGATGAAAAGCTGGAGCTATTACAGATGGTAGCTCTGTTAATGGGTCATTTTCTCATCCATCAGAGCTGTACTGTGTGTTCACTATGTATATGCTTATATTGTACATCTGTATATAAATATTAGTTAATTTGAATTACCAAGTGCTACAGCTACCATGTATGATTAAAGAAAATGTTTTTTGTGTCTCAAGAGTTTGTGTGTAGACAATCTGACCATGGGCTAGCAGCTTACAGGATAACTCCTGTTGGGTTGTGCTATCTTAACACTCAGACATTATTTGCTTTTCGAAGTGGTACAGCTTATTATTTGAGAAATAAAATAAAGAAGAAATGAAGGAGAAAGCATACACACATAGACACACACATCCTTAGTCAGAGCTTTGCTGTGGTCTGAGTGTTTATGTCCCCCTGCAAATTCACATGTGGAAACTTCACCCTCCGTATGGTGGTATTAAGAGCTGGGGCTTTTGGGGATGACTAGGTCATGAGAGTGGAGTCTCGTGAATGGGATTAGTGCCCTCATAAAAGAGGCCTGAAGGAGTTTGTGTACCTTTCTCCATGTGAAGACATAGCAAGAAGGTGCCACCTCTGAGTCAGAAAGCAGCCTTCACCAGAACCAGCTGACACTTGATCTTGGTCTTCCAGCCTCCAACTAAAAATCAATTTCTGATGTTTATCACCACCAGTGTATGTCATTTCATTATAGCCACCAAATAGACCAAGATGAGGTTATTTATAGTTGGAAAGTCTTGTCAAACATCCCCGCTCTGTCCTGGGCCTGATAGCATCTGATCCTGCTGCTGGGGCCCAGTCCTCTTCTCTCTGCTCCAGGTCACGGCTGAATTTGCCCGGTGAAGTGTCCTTTCCCACCACAAACTCCTGTAGCTGACCACTCTAAACACTCCATCTCCATCAAAGGCGTTGACTTCTGGGCTCCATTGGCATCAATGCTCAGCCATGGCTTTCTGTCTTTTTCCCAGACAGGGATTATTTCCCTCTATGACTGTGTTTTTAAGAGGAGCCTAGACTATAACCAGAAAGTACATCGGGATGACAGAGAACATGCAAAAGGCCTGGGACTTCATGTTAATGAGGAGGTAAGATTAACACGTTCTTACCTAACAGATTAACAAAAATGTTTATGTACATGTGTATGCATGTGTGTACACCCATGTGTGTGCACTCTTGTGTATACATGTATTTTCATGCACATTCATGCATAGGTACATACATGTGCATATATTTGCATGTTCATACTGTATATGGACACATGAACATGTATTTATGTACCTACGTGTATATGTGTGTACGTGTGTATACACACATTTAATATTGTATTCAGTTGCCTCACATAACTTCCTTTACACAGCTCTCCTCTATCTTATGTGCCAATAAGCCAAAACAAAGCTGTTTTTATAGTCCCCTCCATTCTGTAATGTTATTTGTATATTAATTTTCCAGATTCATTGTTTAATGCTATCTATAGAATTGAACAATTTAAGTAGACTAAAGCTTAAAAAGTCTTTCCAGCAGATAAAACAGGTCTCATTGAACCTCTGAGTCCTGGCAGTCATAGTTTTTCTACGGACACTGGTCTTCTAGGGATAAATAGTACTCAATAATATTGCTCCCAAGTCTAGTTACCAAGTCCCTATAACCACCACATGTAGGGAAGTTCTTCTTTTACCTTTCTGCTGTTTTCTGAAAGGGAGGAGTAATCTTGTTGTCAGCTGCACAGGAAGGTAACTGGCAGAACTAGAAAGTCTGACAGGGTGACAGTTGAGTATCATGGTAGGTGGACAGGCGTGCAGTGGGTGTGTCTCTTTATCCTGGCCAGGCCCACCTTCCCTTTGGATGAGAGCTTTCTGCTGCCTTTACACACTCTGACCTTATCTTCACAAGTCTGGCCTGAGGACAGCAGGATTATTAATGGTCAGGTTCTGAACAGGTACAGTCTTTTGTAAAATGTGTTACATAGAAATTATAATATAAAAGCTTCTGGCAGGTATTGGAAATATGGCTCAGTGGTAGAGCACTTGCCTAGCAAGTGTGAGGCTATGAGTTCCATCCCAAGCACTGCAAGAATGCCACCCTGCTGTAGTAGGAAGACAGGGAGGGGGAAGAGAGATTAATGGGTGCTACAGTGAAAAAGGAAAACCGAAGTCGGGGAATGTTACCTGGAGACCAGAGGAGGGTCATCTCGCCACAGAGGTTAAAACAGCCAATGAAATATGGTAATGTATTGGACAAGCTGTACCCCCATTTCTGTAACCTGCTGTAAATGGTATATAAGGAATGCCCCCTTTGTTCTCAGGGCTCAGCCTTTGGACATGAATCCACTGAGTCACTGCTGGCTTGCTTAATAAACTTGCTTCCTAAAAGCTTTGGTGCCCTCTCAGTCTCTGTCCAAGCCCTCCTGCAACATTTCTGGTTGCCTACCTGGGATTTGGAGGGTGGTGCTTTCATTCCTTGTCACTGGCTCAGCATCCCTGGCCTGCCAGGAGGGCTGCCCCTGCCAGGTGCCACTGGACCTTGTTGGTCCAGGAGAGGGAGCCTCTCTCCTGGCAAGCTGAGGAGGTGAGTTCTGGTTGCAAGAAGGAACCTGGAAAGTCTCAGGAAACAACCTAGGAGCCCCATTCATCAGACTGGTAAGAACCTGGGTTCAAATTCAGGCCTGCCTCAGGAGGCAAAAGGGGGGTCTGATCAACTCTCAAAAGGTACCATAGTAACCACCTTTTGGGGGGTGACACCGTGTCTTTCAGGTTCAGGGAGCAGGGTGGAAGTACTGTGCTGTGTGAGAGTGTGTGAAAGTGCAAGCCTGAGACATAACCTTGTTACAAAGTGAGTGTAGAGACCTGATCCACTGGTCCATGGCAAACTCATGGTCTATGGTGAGCCCTAACAGGGCATCTGGTCTGGGGCTTACACGGACTCACTGTGGCCAAGAGACACCTAAATCCCCACGAGGGAAGCAGACAGAGATAGACAAAGTGAGTGGTGTTATTTGTTTTCCCCTGTGCCGGAGACAAGGACCCCTTACCTCCTCTCCACAGCCCTCATCCCTTCCCTCTTTGTCTCTGACTGGCAAACGGGAGGAGTGGGAGGTTGTCAGAGTAAGAATGCCCCCCTAGAACTTTAAGAGAGGATTTAATGCAGATTATGGGGTCAAGTTGACTCCTAGCAAGCTTAGGACCTTCTGTGAAATAGACGGGCTATTTTTGGTGTAGGATGGCCTTCAGAGGGGTCATTAGATAAGGTCATAGTCAATAAAGTTTCTGAAATGGTTGTAGGGGAGCTGGAACACCCAGATAGTTCCTTATATTGACTGCTGGGAGAATGCAGTCCTCAGTCAGCCCACATGGCTAAAACCCCAGCTAGAGACAGCACATAGGGTTATGGTGGCCAGGGCAGTAATATGGAGAAACCCATAATATTTGGGGAGCTTGAGGAGTTCCCACCCCCTCTTGTGCACCACTGTACAGATTAGAGAATTTCTAGGAGCTGCAGGTTTCTGCTGGATCTGGATCCCCAATTACTCTCTCCAGCATAAATAATCCTTTTTATTTTGAGATAAAGGTAAATGATGGAGGTACTGTGAGGTATTACCACTTATGTCACTGGTATTGGAATTTTTTTCTATTTGTTCATAGTCATGCAGTCCAAGTTGGTTGCAAAGTTTGTGCTTTTCTCAGATGGTGGCCACATTACGTATTTTTTTATTGCTTCCCATTTACTGCTGAGCACAAAGGGAATAAGACACAAGCTCCTGCCCTCAGAGACATGACATTCCCAAGAAGAGAAAGAAAAGAAAAAAGCATCCCCCTCCCCCCACAAAAAGAACAGTGAACAAAATTCCATGTGGTGACAGGTGACATGCAGAAGAAGAAAGTCATTCAGGGACACGGGGAGAGTGAAGGAGAGAATAAGGGGCGGGGGAGGGGAGGAGAGGAGCTCAGGAAGTTGGTGACATCTGGAGACCTGGTGGTGGGAGGACCTGGCAGAAACAGAGCAGAGCAATGAACAGGAAGAGCAAAAAGGGAGAACAGAGGTCCTGAAGCTGAAGAGCACTGCTCTGTGTGCTTGGGGAAAGACAGAGGCAGGGTAGGAAAGAAGGGCTGGAGGGAGTTGGGCTGGGAGGGGTTAGAGGAGGGAGGGACTGAGAGGAACAGGAATCTGAGATCAGCTGGCTCCTAGTACCAGGTGCAGGGTCTTGCCTTTCCTCTGAGTGGCTTGAGGACACTGGGGGGTTCTGAGTGGAGTGGACAGGGTCTGCCATAGTTCGAGAGGATCCCCTGGCTTCAGTGTGGAGGACCCCATGAGAAGCCAGGGTGGAGGCAGGGTACAGGTTTGCAGGCACTTGGTTGGCCCACCTGGGTGGAACCCAGGCTGACGGCTAGGTCTACCATGCTGATGAATGCTGGGAGCACTGACTAAGTGTTCTGATCATCTTCCCTAGGAACGTGAAAGGTCTGTGGGAGTGCTGTCATCCTCTGTCTATGGGAAGCGCATCCATCAGCCCATTGAGCCCCTGAACCGAGACTATGGCCGTGTGAACCATGTGCAAGCTGATTTCTACAGGAAGAATGACATCCCCAGCCTCAAGGATCCTGGCTTCGGGCACATTGCTCCAGCCTGAGGCTATCCTTGTGACCTGCAGGGATTAGAGAGGGGTCACACGTGACCCCTACTTGCCTGTTCATGACATCTGTAACTGCAGTGATGCATCTTTTGGGAAGGATGTGCAGCTGAGCAGCTTTTCCTGAGGTGGCCTTGGCTGAGAACCTGGCCTTGTGCCTTTAACACATGTTAAGAATGCTACTGTAAGGTTTTCCCCTGTACTTATTTCAGATTAAATGACAGTGGAGCCTGACTCCTTTTGAGCATCTGAATAAAAGGAAAATTGGCTCCCCTTGGTGTGTGGCTGGGTTGGTTTTCTTTGCTGGCTCTCCTCTTTGGGAAAACCCTCAGGGGAGGTGGTCACAGGAGCGGCGTGCAGTTACTGTTCTAACATGTATGGAAACTGCTTCCGCCGAAAACATGAGTAGAGTTTCTACAGGAGAGATATAATGAAATAAGTCTTTTGGCACAATTGAGCTCTAGATAGGACATTTTGTTTTCTTAAAGGTCCAAGACACAGATAACTGAGTTTTGCACAATTGAAAAGAACCCCCTCAGCCCCTGTAAGAATGGAGGGCCCATTCTCATTCCTCAAGGAAGAAGCAGCCAAAGGCACTGGGAAAGAGGCTGGACTTTGTTGCTCAACAGACTTGGGGAAAATTCTGGCTGCTGAATTTTCTTGCTCTGTGGGCCAAGTCATTTAATCTATTTGAGCCAACATTCATTTTTTAATTTCCAAACCTAGGCTAGATTGTGTGGGAATCAGTGTGCTACTGGAGTGGAGCCATGTGCAATGTGCATGGCCCACCCAGCCCCAAGTCACTGCATCCGTGACTGTCTTCCCCTCTCCCCCTTGATCAAACCAGCACCTTGTGCATGCTGAGTTCATACTACTACTGAGCTACACCCAAGACCATGACTATCATTTGGGGCAGTTTCCTTTTTTGGATGCAGCTCTCTTTAACCTAAGTTAGAAATGTTAACTTTGAGAAATAATTTGGAAGTCACTCAACTACTAAGATAGCAGTTCTACCTTTAATGATTGGATCCTTTGAAAGAAATCACTTCTCATCTATGCAGATTAAATCTCCCACAGTTCAGCAGTTAATGAGAAGGTGATCTAATTAATTTTCATGCTGATCCCCAATCACCGGTTTTATTGTTTTGAAGCTGCAAAGAGGATTCTCTAAGGACACATGGTACGGAATTGTTGGCAAGGCTGACTGATTCCTAAATATTTCTGTATTTTTTAAAATGTTCTTTTCAGCATAGGCACCTTTTCTTAAACAAGTAGCAATAGTTTATTTGAGATGCTTTTGGGTGCATTACATTATATGAGATATATATAGGTATATATATATAGTAACAAAATATATGAGGCCTTGGTTATAGAAACCTGTAAAAATTACTCTATTCAGTCTTGATTTCAACCAAAATATCTATCAGTGACTGCAATCAATTGTCAAACTAAATTACTTTAGGTCATACCCTATACCTCCTGATTGCTTTTCAAAAGCAGGGAAAGGATTAGTGAAGATTTCAAAAGACCTCACATTTATTAGGCAGTAAGGGAAATTTAAATGAATTTATGTTGGCATCCTGGTATTTACAATTTAAAGAAAGAAGTAATTCTTAGAATGTGTTTTAATTTATGAAACTTCACTGCTCGATGACATCTCCTGGTTGTTAGATGTATGCAAAGCAAAGGAAAGAAGATTGGTTTGAAGGCCCATTGAGTTGGGGAAAGGAATAACATGGATGATTGACAGCCAGTTTCATCCATCTCTAAACAATATGGTAAACACTGGAGTTTTAAGGGGACTGAACTCCAGCACTTTTCATGAATGAAGACTTTCTGTAAGGCTTAAAGGTGCAGGAGAACTTTGAGGAGGGATTTTTTTCCTTGATACCAATGGTGCAAAACATGACTGAATGGATATGCACTACAAATCCTCTGATTTGCATTATTTGCTCACGAGGACATTTTCAGTTGCTGAGAGATACAGGAGCTTTCATACATGAGTGACTCCTTTGCATATCATGGGACAGGCAGTTTTCCATCCTAGCTTTGCCTTGTCCACTGAGCAACTGTCAAACTAGGAACAAGGGCAAGGACCTCTCTGCACCTATCTCCTCATTTATAAAATAAAAGGGTTTTCAAGCTGGATAGGGACCTGGAATCACCTGGGAGTGCACTGGGCCAGGTTTCTTCTTCAGTGGTCCATGTTTGGGCCTAAAAATGTATACCTCTTTTTCTTTCTTTCTCTTTCTTCTTTCTTTCTTCCTTTCTTTCTTCCTTCCTCTCTTTCTTTCTCTCTCCCTTCTTCTCTTCCTTCCTCCATCCCTTCCTTCCTTGCTTCCTTCCTTCCTTTTTTCCTTCCTTCATTCCTTCTTTCCTCTCTCTTTCCCCCCTTTTTCTTTTTTTTCCCAGCCCTTACTGGGGTTTGAACTCAAGGCTTCAAGCTTGCTAGATAGGCACTCTACCACTTGAGCTATGCACACAGCCCTAGAATGTGCATTTCTAACAAGTTTCCCAGTGATGCTAATGCTACACATGGAGAGACCTATATGTGCACAGACCTTTGCAAGGTTGACTCTGATAATGACTTCAGTTCCTTTCAAATCTATTGAATGGTCAGACTGGTGATCTAACTTTGGGAAATAATTCTTCTTTTGGGGTCTTTTAACCACAAATCCAAATTCACTGTCCATTTGAGGGAACATGGTGAATCATCCAGCTGTTGTTGAGTATCAGGACAGGTGACCTAAAGTGACCTGGGATACAGGATGTAAGGGAGGAAGGACAACCAGGTGCTTCTGCTGACCATCAATACAATTTATTAATGAGTCCAGTTTTGAACTCACTGAAATCCTATGTCATCCTAGCTAAGGTTTACGAGGAAAGAGAAATGCTTTTATATCATATTTCTTGCTTCAGTCACCTTTATTTTTGTAGATTTGGGTGTATTAAGGCCAATTCTGAGTTGTGATTAGAGGATCAAAAAATTCCTGGTAGAGGCAGAAAATTGGAAAAGTCATGCTATATTCACATTTGGGTAATGAAGGACAGTAATGAGTCAAAGTCCTGGCAGAACAGCTGTGTGTGCTGTGGACACACTGGCAAGAGCAAGTTGGATACCTGCCAAGCTGTCTCCCAGTCATTAGCTCATTTACTCACAACCCAGTCCCGTGAGCTTTCAAGGAGGAAAGTACTCCTAGGAGGAATTAAGAGATGTGTTCCAAGTCCCACAGTTGGTAAAAATCAGAGCCAAAGACTTTTGCTTCAAGTCTGAGTTCCCACTAATAAACTGCTTCCTAATAGCTCATCCGGGTCCTCTGCCTCCTACAGATGCCTGCCCTGAACTAAAATAAGAAACCAAGTTTGCTCGATCTGGCTGCTATTTGCAGTTTTGCTTTTAAGCATTCAGTATGCACAATTGTTCTGTTTTCATCATTTGACGAAGTATTATTTCTTTATGTTAAAAGGAAAAAATCAAACAATTTTCAAGTTGGGTTTTCAAGGACAAATTCTCCCAGGTCTTTCCTCTTGACAAGTGCATGAACACTGGCTCCAAGTCTTCTTAAGCCTCCCCACACATAATAGGCAGCTTGTGGGGCTTAGCAGCTTCGCTCAGTTAGTTCAAGCTGTTGTGATGCCAAATTTACATAGCTGATCCCAGATTATTCTTATTCTTATGCAGCTTGAGTCTGCTAGCTCTAACAAAGTATTACTGTAGACAAGTGCCTAGTGTACAGAGGGGCTCTGTAGCTTGCACAGAATTTTTATTGAAATATTTTTTGCCTAAAAGTATTCTCAAAAGATAGCTAAATTTAAAAAAAAAAAACATTCGATACATTGAGCATCATTTCTTTCTTACCAGGGACTCCTGTTCTAATTATCTGTATAGCAAACTCTGCCCCAATGTGAATTATTCACAGGTATCTCAGTGCCCTTCTGCAGAGCTGTACCTGAAATGACTGTGTCAAAAGGGAGAATGATGGAAAGCAAACTTCCATTCTGCAGGAAACCACAGGAGAAAAAAAGAAAGGAAAGAGAAAAGATACAGGCACTGCAAACCAAAGTACATAAAACTTTTAATGAATTAACCTTACAAAAGACAAATGGCATCAAAACATCAGACGAGTTTGGTACAAAACTGGTTGTTGGCTGTGAGGACTAGTTCTGGTGATGAATGGCAATGTGCTGCTGTCACGAGGCACAACAGAGCAAGGTGACAAGAACCACAGGTCCCCGCAGAGGCCCGTGGATGACCACTGGCAATGAGACACACGGTCGGGTGAGCACAGACTCCACGTAGGGTGACGGAGTAAACTTATTCACAAATACTGTGGGTTTGAATATCAGACTAGTGGATGCACTTGGCGAGCTACCATATTTTCCAGAAAAGAACATGCACCAGAAGATAATATACACCCCCCAGTTTTATTGCCTTAAGAATTTGTGTTTGCTTCACCTCTCTCCTCTTTGCCAGTTCTCTGATTGCTTTACATCTGCGAGAGCTCCATTCTCCTCCTGCTTAGGAGTAAGCACAGTGCAAGTGGCAGGACATTCTGGGCACAAATCAGACACCAAACGGTATGCCACTGGGTCATACGAACTAGTCTGCAAAGGCTCCAGAGTATGGGACAGAGCACATACATCAAAATGAGGGAAAGGGTTGCAGTCAGAAAGTGCATGGTACCTTCCTGAAAGCACAATCTTCTTGCCAGAATGTGTGCCATTTTCAGGATGCCACATTACTCTGGGAAAGGGACCGCGACATCTCTGTGTTTACAAAGTACGTCTTCAGGTCCCCCTTTCCTTTCACATTGATTATTCCTCTACATGTGCATGTGTATCCGAGCGTCTGGAGGATGAGGCTTGTCTCTTCAGTAACCTGCGGGTCATGTGAACAGATGGGAAAGAGTAGTACAATGGTCAGTGAAACCCCACTTGAGTATAAGTTAAAAGAGCCAAAAAAGCTTCATGCTCTTGGATCCAGTAATTCTACTCCTGAGAAAAAGTAATCTGCAAGAAGAAAATAATTTTTAAAAGATATTATGTTTAATTCAGTGCTGGTATAGCAAAACACTGGTAATAGTCTAAAAAGTCAAGTGATTTCCAGGGCTAAGAGTACTATGGTACTACCATCCATGTGACATCACAGGTGACACAATATGTCAATCCACTTTCTGCAAGAAAAGAATTAAGCCTAGATGTGGGCTATGATTTCAACCACATGAAATTATGCATTCATGTAGAAGAGGCTGGAAAAAAGAGAGTAAGTCATAACAACGAACTGCTGGAATTTAGGATGAAAGTCACAAATCATCATCAATGTCATTTCATGAAATACTAAGAAATATTAATAAGACTTTTAATGTAGATGGAGAAAATGCCCCAAGAAGCACAACTGACTCCTGCAATGGCCTCGTTATTCACGTGTAGTGCACATGAAGTGACCTAAAACTGAAGGACTAGGATTTTCACTAGCATTGACATGAGCACGGTGCTCAGTCCAGTCTCCAAGGTGCCCTCACTCCACTGCACTGACAGGGGGTGCCCCTTGTAACCCACGTGTGTGCCAATACTTGTCATCTCCTGCCATACGTGCTGAGGTGGACTCCAGCTGCAGAATCAGGTTCAGGTCCTGTGGTCAGTGACATTTCCCAGTGGGACAGCCTCATTCTCGGAGTGGAAGATGGATCACCCTGTGCTCTGCCTTGCACTGTCTCAGTTGCGGTGCACTGTGCTCTCCTTAGGAGACCATGATGGACCAAAACCCAGTCTACCTGGGGTCCTTCTACTTGGGTATCAGAGAGGCCTGCTGCAAATGGCATTCTCTCAGACAGAGAATGGGTGAGGTGCACAGATGTGGCCTAAGAGTGAAGCCTCAGCTGCACAGGCTGGGGGAGGTTGCAGCTGTCAGGAGCCTGGGCCTCCATCTAGACTCTCCTGGGAAAGTGTGTGGGTCTTGAGCAAGGGAAAGAGCAGTTCATTTTCCCAGAAATCCCTGGTAATGCTGTCTGGGAACCATGTGAGAAAGTCACGAAGAAGGGATCTCCTCTCACTTCCTCTGAGAAGGCCCTAAACTTTGACACCACAATGGCACCTACGGGACCTGACCACTCAGGCATGTAAATGGTATTCCTGAGCTGGACAGGTTTGGCACAGTTGTGGACAACACAACCCAGCAGTGTTCTAACACGCTTTTCATTTTGGTGTGGACACTTCCTGAAGGTACAGTTCAATGGTAGGAACTGGGTAGAGGCCATGGCAACAGCAATGGTGCTGAAGGGCTGAGAGAAAGCTCAAAGGCAGACCTGTCCTTGGGGCAGAGGTGGAGACACAGCGAAGCCTTGGGGCACTGTGTGCTGCATGGCAATACCAATTATTATTGCTCTGGACCTGGGGGAAGTCTGGCTGGGTCACTGAGAGGGTATTCTATGATGTCATTTGAGCTTTGAGGCTAGAAAATATAGTAAGAGTGGAGCGCTCATAGCTAAAAGAGTGTGTTCCTCATGCCTAGGAGCAACTTTCAACAGTCTTGGCATCATTTTTGACTTTTGCTGATGTCTCACTAATGCTTTTGCACATAAATAGAAAGGAGAAGTCATTGAAGCTTCAGTGAGCTGCACTGCCAGGAGAAGGAAACCTGCCCAGTGCACATGTCCAGCCGCTGAGCTCAGTGTACACACAGTCTGCAAACATCCTTCACTTTCCACAGGCAGTAAGTGACTTGTCTTGGTTCTTCCCAAATCAGAGTACATGGTGTGGTCCAGGCGTCCAACAAGTACTGCATCACACGTAGTGTTTGTTAGGTGGCTAAGTCACTTCAGACTGACTGGTGGGGGACTTATAACCTCATTTGTTGCTGTTGATATTTATCCCAAGTGCTGCAAAATTGCCTGGAGAGGTATTAAGCATAGTAAAATGAAAAATAACCTAAATGTTCTGGGTGTGTGGTGGCCCACACCCATACCAAGAGAAAGTGTGTCCTTGAGTTCTTGGTAGGGCATGCCTCTCTCCCCCACACAGAGAACATCCTGGGCTGGCCAGGCTTACTGGAGCTTCCCTGGGTATTGGCAATGGCTTACAGTGCTCATGCAGAAAGCTCAGCAGCCTTGGTGCCATCAGGGCACTGTTAGACTAGACTGCCAAGACTTAGGACACCTCCTTGATGAGCTGCTGGGAAGTCCCCACAGATGATGACCATAGCTGCAGTCCCCAGTCAGAGGAGCCTCATCCGTCAGCCTGCTAGGGGGAGGGGAGGTGACGGCGGCAGATGCTCTGAGCTCACTCTGAGGTCATAACCTGAGCAGAGCCAGCAACGTCTTTCCTTTGGCAATGGCCTGCTCTGGGGAGAGCCTGGGAGACTGCCCCTTCTTATCCTGTTAATGTTTCTTCTTTATCTCTGCCTTCTCTTTGCTGCACTTTTGCTAATATCACAGTCACTACTGACTGACTGATAATCTGAATGGAAGAAGGTAAATACTCAGAAGTAATCTTTGCTCTATTCCATACAGAACTCAAAACTATCCTTCAGAAAGGCCACTGTAATATAATCGTTTTGCGATGGACAAGGTAGGATAGGATGAGAGAGAGGTGGGTAAGTAGAGGTTGAATGAAAAATTCATTCTTGATGATGATAGCGTGGGTGGTGTTTTACACAGTAAGGAAGGACTGGACAAAACTATCACAACCTTACGAGGCAAAGTCATTTGGGAGCCTTAGCCAAGCTGAAGGACACAGCCCAGGAACTCATCAAGATGCCTGAAGAAGACAGCCATGAGAAAGCCCATTTTACATGTACGGAGACTTTCACACCTTTATTTCATAGTTTTTCAGTGGGGGGGGTAGTACTGGCATCTGAAATTTGAGGACTTGTGAGGTAGGTGCTCTACCACCTGAGCCATGCCCCTAATCCTTTTTTACTTTAGCTATTTTTCAGGTAGGGTCTTATGTTTTTGCCTAGGGCCAAATTCAGACCAAGATCTTCCTACCCATGGCCTCCCACATAACTGGGATGACGGGCATGTGCCACCATGCCCGGCTTATTGATTGAGATGGCTCTTGCTAACTTTGCCCAAGTTGGCCTCAAACAGTTATCCTCCAGATCACCACCTTCCAAATAGTTGGGGTTACAGGCATGAGTGAGCCACCACACCGGACCTTATTTAATATTCTTATTTGCCACTTAGCAGTAATTTATCTTCCAGAATGCAACATAGCTGGTGAGGTGTGAAAGTACTGCCTTTTGAGTTCAGCATGCACATATACACATGTGTGTGTGATACACACATTCTTTTCATTTAGAGAGCTCAGCCCTTCTTGCTGGGTGTTGGAGGCTGGCATCTGATGACCAGCTCACTGGTGTGTTTGTTCACTGGAAGGAAGATTGGTTTTCACAATCTAGCAATAAAACTAGAATTCTGAAGAAGACAAGGAAGGACGACAAACCTGAGGTATTCCTAGACTCTTCAGAGAAACACCTTTTTTGTTACTAGATGGACTTATTCCTCTGAGTGTGAGTGTGTAGGGGGGCACAACTTGGTGTGCCATATGTCACTATGGTGGCATTCTTTAGGATTACTTCTCCAGGATTAATCAAATTCTGTAGCTTATTAAACACATCAAATGGATTTGAGTATGGGGTAGAGGAGTCACAATGGAATTTTATTCATCTACAAAGAAGAAGGAGATTTTGTCATTCGCAGGTAAATGGATGGAACTGGAGAGCATCATCTTAAGCGAAGTTAGCCAGGCTCAGAACGGATTATAGACCCAAAACAAATGCAGTAATATTATTGGACATGGGTCATACTTGGGAGGGATAGGGAAAGGGAAGGAAACCTAAAACTTGAATGTGTTTGATGTCTCACTATATTAAAGTGAGTATAGTAATCTTAAACTGGCAGAGGCCACTATGGGAAGGAAGGTGACCGGGAAGTAGTGAGAGGTCTGGTAAAGATGAACCAATGTGGGTTCTAATACACATGTGCATTGAAGCAATGCTAGGAATCTCTCTGTATGGGTATTTTCATCTCAGACTAGCAAAAGTGCTATGTTTTTCTTATTATCTCTTATCATTTCTATGCAACAGAACTGGAGAACAAGAGGGCAGATTAGGTTCTGCCTGGAAACAGCGTGGGAGGGATGGGAAGATAACCCAAATAATGTATACAAATATAAGTAAATGTAAAAATGATAAAATAAAGTAAAAAAAGACTTTCTCAATAAAGTATAAGAAATATCTAAAAAAAAAAAAAAGAAAGAATATCTAGCTACAATTTACACAAAATTTCTAAAGCTTGGGAACAGATTTGTCTTGTTCACAGATGTAATATTACCAAAGCATACAATGTACTTCTGGTGTGATGGCACACTTTCTCCACCTGTTGTTCTACTTCTTGAGTTCTTTCTCCCTCTTTCATTCAAATACTGGATTGAATGGCAGACTCCCATTTCTCCCCATGTAACACCATACCCTTCCTTCTTCATTTGCTCCCATAAATGTCCAAAGAGCATTTATCCTCATCTGGCAGCCATTCTCTAGCCATGCCAGGTTTCAATCTTCTCTCTTCACCACCATGCCTACACTACCCTTCGTCCACCTGCTCCTTCTCCCTGCTTTCTTCCTGTGGACCTTGCCTATACTAACCATGGTTTTTGAAGGCACCCTTGAACTCATTTCCTGAGCAGCTCTGTCGACTCACTTTATGTCACCTGAAAAGTTTATTGCACATGTGGGCTCCATTTCTGCATCTCGAACTCCTGTCTCACAGATGATGGAGCCTTCCTTCATCACAGACTAGAGGAAGTCTGCATGTTTGTGATCACACGCTGTGATTACTGACAGGTAACTGTTGTGAGAGCATAGTGACTGACATGCTCACTGCTCCCACCACAGTGCTAGTTCAGCACGTGGGAAGAGCAGAAATGGTTGGTGAATGAGTTAAAAACAGACTTGATAGGGCAGGTTACCTCTGAGTGGCCTCCCTTCCTTCACTTTCCTACTCTCCCTTGATCCTTTCGTACTTCTGTCTCACATTGACCACTAGGGATAGTTTCAGTATGATTCCTATCACAGAATTTTTTTCCTTTTATCTTTTCAGCAGCTTTAAATACTGTTTTTTAAGAATATGATTAGTGCCCTTGTAATTATAGTTACTTTAAACATGGCTGGAATTGATTTAATGAGCAATGGGAATATTAACATGAAATAATTTATCTTTTCTCCAGTTTTGTTAATTTGTCAGATCTTTCCTTTTCTTCCCTTGAGTGGATTCCAGAGCTTTCGGGTCATTTCTAGCTCCAAATCCCAGTGTTAGGGTGATTTAGTTCTGCCATTTCATGTCAAGCTCATTTTCATTCCTCACTTCTTCCCAGCCATCTCCTTCTTTCCCCCTCCAGCTCAACACCTCTCCTTTGTTGAAAGGCGGGGTTAGAGATGAGTAGATTATGTGTGCTTTGACCTCTGGTCCCTGCAGCATCTTCCAGGTGCTGGGGAAGGAGGAGGAGCAGGAGTACCCTGTACTTAATGCTCTGGGCTGGCACATGGCCAGGTAGATTGTGGCTGGATCAGAGGATTTATTTCACAAGTGCAATTGCTTTTACATTATTAGCTTTTTGGTGGTTGTTGCTTTTAACAGTTATTACAGAAACTAACATTTCTACAATAAAAAGATTTAAGTTAATTCCAAGGTTTAGTTTTTCTAAAAAATTCATTTTTATCATTATTGTGGTACTTATGATGGTTTCCGAGAGGACAGGCCTGGCTGAGGTGACAAAGCAGTGTGCCTTACCTGGATTTTGTCCAACACTCCAGTGCTGTCCATCCTGCTGGCTACATTGACAGTGTTGCCCCAGATATCATATTGTGGCTTCTGGGCCCCAATGACACCGGCTATTACAGGTCCATGGTTAATACCTGTGAGACGGCAGAGCTGGGTTAGCAAGACTGAACTGCAGTGACTGTGCTCAACAGGACAGCTTTAGGAGATGGTTCCTGAGTCATCATTATTAACAAAACACTTGCCCAACACGTGAGCCTTGCAGCAATGACAATAATCCCTGTGCCTGTATTGTCTCAAAAATGCTACACTGTTTGCACTTGTTTGTCCATGTTTTCCTTCTAGTTCAGGATTCATGTTTGTACATCCATTTATCGTCATTCTATAATAACATAAAACTGAGAAACTAAACATAATAATATAATTGATTTTCTATGTTGCTATAGAATCTTAGGCAAGCAATAATTGTTATACTGTTTTGTAAATTTTGAAATATACACATTTCAATTCCAATAGGTATACTGAACGGATGTATTGCACTTAATTTGCCATTGTGTCACTGTTGGACATTTTGCCAAAATGACAAACACAATGAAAACCCCCACAGCTACACTAATACAGCCCTTGTGACTTCTGTGTACTATGCACACATAGCTTCAAACTGTCCAGCATCTTGACCAGGTGGATCATGCTAACATCACTTCTGCTTTCCAACTTAGGAAGCAGAGGGAGGCACCATCACACAGACAGCAGACAGAGGAGGCAGAACACAAAGCCAGGCTCCATGGTCCCAGCTTCTGACAACTCCACTTACCCATCTCCATCACCAGCTTACTGTGCACATGGCTTTTTCCCACTTACAGGCTTGCTGCTTTAAACACCATCCCATGGAGAGTTTATGGAGTTCAAGGTGCTTCCCATTGCTAAACTGCTCTGTGGTGGGCTCCCCTAATTTGTGCTACTGCTAGTAAGGAATTTTAGCCAGGTCTTAAAAAAAAAACATCTAATGTGTATAATAAAAGTGTTTGATGGAAGTTAAACTTGAGGAAGTTTTTCACTGAGGAAATGACTGGCCACTTTTAACATATAACTGGGAAAGGGTGAACAGTTAGAAGTGAGAGGACAGAGGTTTCCAGGATGGGTAGGGAGGGCAAGGAGGAGGAGGCTGGCTTAGGTCACCCTTTGGGAGGAGGTGACACAGCATGGTCTACAGTTCACCTCTGCCAGTTTTTGCTGCTTGGGCTCTTGTTCCGTTGAAGTTGGGCTCTCCTGCTCTGCATTCATCAGAGTGAAGAAAATTGGCCTGCTGGGGCCTAAGTCTCCTCACTAGTTGTGATTCTCTAACAAGACTAAATCAAAAGGTCACCGTAGAAATTCATGAAGTCACCTCTCTCTGGTCCAGTTTGCCAGTTCTTGCATGGGAGGACAGATTTCTTAGAATCTTGGGGTATGTGGACTTTAAATGATACCTTCCCAGATAACCAGGCACTCTGAGAAACCACCAAACAACTGCAGTTATTTAAAGTAACTGCAATCATGAAATCCTGGTTATTGCATGTTTACATTTGGGGTCAGATGTGCTTTGACACAGGATGGGATGTGGAGATGGCATATGCCATCAGTAGCCAGCTGAAGCCTCAAAAGTCACATGAATGCCTCTAATAGAACAGAGGGCAAGCCTGGTATCATCTCCAGCCCAGTTCAAAGGATGGGATGATTCCTTGTCTCAGGAACTCAATTCAAATTCACAGACCCACAGCTGTTACGGAAGTGGTGTGAAGGAAGACCATAGAACTGGAGTCATGGAGATCCACTGATCATTCCCCTACATTTTCTCCTGGATCCAAGCCCCCATCCTTGCTGCATTAGTCCAACTGTATTGATTAATGATCATATTTCTGAGAGATTTAATTTATGACTATTGACTTCATTAGTGAAATATTTTAGGCAAATTTCCCTCATTGCAATGGAAAGTTAGGCTTGGAAACAAAGTCCAAATACTATTCCATAAAATTTTACAGGTACAAGAGAGGGGAGAAATACATTCCCCTTTGCTTTTGTGGAGTACTTAATGAAAGTCAATTCTGCTTTAGACAACTCAAATTACTTATTCCAGCACTATCACATGCATCAGCACACTCAGGAGTCAGGTCTGGATGCTGGCCTGTGATTCCGCACACTCATATCCTGCTGGATGCTGCAGACCCCAGCTTGAAAAGCAGCCCCAGGGAACCGTGAGAGCCTGGACTGGCTACCGCTGGCAATGGGACCATCTTTACTTGATTGCACTTTTGATTAACCAGCCGATTCTCCAGCTCGGCATGCAGAAAAGGATGCTCAGCAAACTGCTGCTATTTGTGCCATCACTTTTTGGTGGCAAATATTTATTCTCCCTCATTCTTACTTGTGAACTGCCATCGATGGCACCATGTGCTGAGGTCTAGCAGGAAAACCACTTCAAAGGAGAGGCTGAGGGTTTGGGGAAGGGAAGACTCAAGGTCAAGTGAACATTGGGTTAGGCTTCCTGAGAAGTCTACAGCACTAATATGTGGGCTGCATAGAGATATTATTTCAACAAACACAAGTTAACAGAGGTCATTCGTTGCTCATTTTAATTTGGAAAATTAGAGTATAGATCAAGAAAACTGCCTTGGATGTAGCACAAGTGGCCGTCAAAGAATTGTCCTGTTCCCATGCTACAGCTCAGGGGAGGGTCATTTTGGTTCATATATATTTGACAATGAAGAATATCATTTGTCCTTCAATATGCTTTTTCATTTCTTTAAAAGGAGGGTGCTATGGTTTAGATATAGTTTCAATGTGTTCCCAAGGGTTCATGTGTTAAAAGTTTGGTCCTCAGCGTGGTGATGTAAGGTGGAGGAACCTTTAGGAGTTGGTCAGTGAAAGGTAATTAGGGAAGTGCAGTCCTTGGAAAGGATTATTGCTTGTCTTTGGACTGAGTTCCCTTCAGAGGGAGTTGTAGTAAAAGAGCAAGCCTGACCCTTGAATCTCTCTCCAGCATCCTGTCTGGCCATGTGACAAGTCTCACCCACACTCCCACAGTGGTGCCATCCACCATGTTGTAATGAAATTATAAGGCCCTCACCATAGGCCAAATGGATGCAGCCTTCTGCTCGTCTACTTTCAGCCTCCCAAACTGTACGCTAAGCAAATGTTCATAATTGCCCACCTTTGGGTATAATGTCATAGTAACAGGGAAGGACTAACACAGAGAGACAATATAAAACTTCAGTTATACCATTTCTGAAGCTTTCCAAACAATGTAGAAGCTCTAGATCAAAGAGACATGCTTGATGTGGTCAGCAGGGTGCCCAGGGTGGTGTCCTGCCCACCGTCCTACCTCACCTCTGTATTTGGTAGAGCCCTGACAAAAGTTTGCTGTGCACAGAGGTGAGAAAGTCTAAAGGAAAAAGAAATGCTTGGGAACTGATAGCTAATAGCACATGCAGAGGTATGAATCTCATTTGCTAAAGAATATAAAGTATTTCTGGGTTTTTAAATTCAGATCACATGCATAGCAAAGGAAGAAAATAGCTTTAAATGTCTAGATTTTTTAAAAGTTGAAATCTGTATGCAAAAGAAAGTTAAAAACCATACAGATGGAAGGTGTCACAAGAACTACTCTTATGTGGACTTTCAGAAGAAGCAACATGTATTGCCAAGAAACCTATAAAATTGTCATGAATGCCTGCAGACAACTGTGCATACATTACAGGGCAGCTGTATGCTAACTTCATGCTTCAAAAAGCACTTTTTTTGAAATAAGAATTTGTCAAAGGCAAGTAATCATGAAACATGATAAAATATGAACTTAAAGTTTGCTAAGAACTTATTAGAAACCAGGAAATCTTTTTTCAGTGAAGTAAAGGTTACTATTTTTTATAATAAAGAAAGTTGGTTTTCGCCCTAAGACTAGAAGAAAATCTGATATGCTGCAGCTATTTTAGAATCTGGTACATAATTTGGTGTTCTTGTAGGTTGTGACTCTGGGAACATGGGGCTGGATTTCAATAGTTCTAATGCACATTAGAATTTAATTACACTTTTATATTTGAAATCTGGATATATCTTATGGTTAGAGACAGGTCATTGGTAACAGTCTATAAAATAACGGAGCAGCTTTCAATTGATAACTCCCAGTAAATCAGTGACTCCCGGTCTTGTAAATGGGACCTTGACTGGACAGACAGGGGCTGTTGGAAGCTCATGCCGCACTTGATAAGTCATATGTCTACAGTTTGGCACCAACCAATGGGGCTATTTTTTTCCAGTTTGAACCAGAGTACTTCAGGGGCTCAGTGCTTCTC
The DNA here is from genome assembly GCF_047511655.1 of Castor canadensis. Taxonomy (NCBI): domain Eukaryota; kingdom Metazoa; phylum Chordata; class Mammalia; order Rodentia; family Castoridae; genus Castor; species Castor canadensis. The sequence continues at coordinate 171,475,912 of NC_133391.1, forward strand.
TGAGCCCCTTCATCTGTAACCTAATCCTGCTACCCTAAAGATGCAGTTTCAATTATACTACTCCAACATCATCAGGGTTATCAGTGGTTACAGGGACCTTATTCTTTATCCCACACCTTCACTATAGCTGAAACTCCAATCTGTTTGCACAACATACCCACTCTCAGTTTGAAGTCATTGAAGGAGTGCTTGTTGATGGCATCCAGTTTTGCCACAAGGGCAAAAGCAAACTCCACCATGGTGCCTATGTGCATGTATTGACGTTCAGGCTCCTACAAGAGAGAAAATGTGTGCAGACTGGGTTAGAGCTCACAAATTAGAAGACATGTCTCAGTCACAAACCAGTGCTTCATTCTAAAGGGAAGACTCACAAATGAAAAAATGTTTTAGAACAGTCAAGTGTCATTTTGAGGAAGTATTATATCTTAGTTCATTGTTGGTTCCAAAGGCATAAACGTCTAGTAGAGATTGGCTTAATCTATTATACACCTTCAGGCAGAAGTGCCTTGTGGCTCAGGTATGTAGACTTACATGTCAGGCCTGCACTGTTTTACCCAGAAGACACCAATGGGTGCCGGCTCTGAGGAGGTTCAGCTCTTTGTTCTCTATCTGCCCTTCTCACCCAGTTTGTCCCTTCTCTGCTGACTCAGGCTTTTGAGGACTTGTCCCTAGGGACTACCTCCTCTTAGCCCTTTGGTTTCCATCTGGGATTGACCAGTGGGAGCTCCATAGAAGATGAAAGGACAGGAGGAGAGAGCTCTTTTCCCCCACACCACAACCTGCTTTGACTGTGGCTGGTTCCCACCGTTAGGACTAAGGCCACCATTCTTTCCCGGTGGCAGCTCTTTTCTCCCCTGTAAATTCCCTTCATTGTGATAATGCTCTCCCTTCTTTTGCCTTTTCATGACTTGACAGAGGGAATGCTATGGGCTAAATTATTGCCCCCTGCTGAAAGCCCCATGTGACGTTCTAAACCCAGTCTCTCAGAATGTAACTGTATATTTGGAAACAAGCCATTAAAGAGATCATTGACATGGGTCCTAATCCAACAGCACTGTGTCCTTGTAAGAAGAAATCAGAATGCAGACATACATAGGTAGTGACATGTGAGGACACAAGGAAAGGTGCCACTGAAAAACCAAGGACAGAGGCCTCAGGAGAAACTAATGCTGCCAACATCTTGAGTAGGGACTTCCAGCCTTCAGAACTGTGAGAATTTCTGTTGTTTAAGGCACTCAGTCTGTAATATTTTGTTAGGCAGCCATTGCAATCCAATATGGGGAGGCGTACATTTTCCTGCCTTTACTCATCCCGGAGTGTTTTATCATTCCATGGGAGGAAAGAGTTATGGAGTTAAGAAGTCCAAAGTTTCCAATGGGGAAAAGAGAATTTCTATACCTATTTATTATTAACTTACATTTTTCATTCTTGTAACTAATTTATAGTTGCCATTAATTTGTAACACCAATAATATTTATTTTTGAAGTTCATCCTTTGGTAATTTTGTTTCTGTTTTAAAATAGATTCTCTGTTACATGCACATGTATCTGACTCATACAAAGTATTAATTTATATGCTCTGAAGGTTCCTGCTTCCCTAATATTTAATGATTAGGTGAACCAAAATAGTTTGGAGAGCAGTCCGTGTTTCAAAAGGTCTGGTGAGGTACTCAGTCTTCCAGGCTGAGCTAAAATGCAGCCCCAATCTGTCTGCTGGGCACCATGGGCAGGATTACGGTTATCTATTTTAGCTCTGAAATCAAAGCTTATGAAAGTTTGTTTTGCTCACTTGTTTGTAAACTCCCCCAGGGCAAAAGGCTGTTTTCTATTAATCTTGTCTTTGCAGCTACTGTCATAGGAGAAGCTCTTCATAAATGTCTATTGGCTGACTGCAAAGTAACCCAGAGGAAGTGACCAGTGGAGAAGAGTCAGCTTGGGTGAAAGCAGGAAGACAGCTGATGCTCATCCGGGGAGCACATGCCCAGGAAGGACCACTAATGTGCCCACTAAGGTGGGAAAGGCTCTAAGGAAAGACCAGGAATCAATCTGAGAGAGAGGGAATGAAGCCCAAAGAAGCCCTCAGCTGGGATATGGAAGGACATGGGGAAATAGGGGAAATCGTTGAGAGGGAGTAGGATCAGCAGACTAAGAGATCTTGTGCATCTTCAGCAATGACTTCTGAGATGAGTGTTTAGTTGTGTTGGGTCTCAGAGGAAGCTTAATCAAAGACTGAAAAAGATCTTGAGACAGAAAGGGTGCTCATGTTGACCTCAAATCACCCTCCATGGAAGAAGAAGATAAAAACTAACTCCAGGGAGTTCCATAGGGCTGAGGGAGACTAAGATGGGGACAATGGACACAAACCACATATTCAAGGTGACAGAGAGTGGACAAAACAAAGGCAGAAGCTTACTGAAAGAGGACAATGACAAGAGGGTTATTCAACTAATCCACACAGCAGTTCAGCAGGAGAATGGGAGGATCTGCACTAAAGCAGGGTTTCTTACCCTTGCTTAGTGTTTGGATCCTTGCTGGCCTCTGTCCTCTAGATGTGAGTGGCGTCCCCCAGTTCTCTTAATGATGACTGAAAATATCTCTTGACATTGAAAAAATGTCCTCGGGGGGGGGGGGGAAGTTGCTCCCAGTTGAGAACCACTGCACTAAGCAATATAAATATGAGTGGACAAGTGGAATTATATTTCCCCTAAAGAAAGATTTCTTTATTTCCTCAGGTGAATAAATATTATTCTAGAAAAAGAGAAATGAAACAGCAGTAATGCCATAAATCCTTATCAAAAAAATATGAGTGAAAACCAAACAATGGCAGCTGTCACCGCAAGGCAGGTTGTAGTATGCCTTCTGCCTTTGGTGGAAATGCATGATGTCACTTCTGAAAAAATGACAGGACTTTCTACCATAGCTCATTAACAGCCAAGTGGAAAACACCTTGCTCCTTAACAGGAAGTGCAAACTACTAAACCAACAATCAGAATCCCATGTGGTGAAAGTCACAGTTGTCCAGTGAATCCTGAGAGAGAAATCCTTTGCTTTCTGTCTAATCATACAAGCTCCGCTCCCTGAAACATTATCATCCAATCTGTTTTCATGCAGCAGGTCAAAAGTGGAGGTTTAAAGTGCCCTCTGCGATGTGGACAGACTGAGTTCTGGAAGTAGCGTTTAAATCCAATGTCACTAACTCATGTAGGCTCAGTAAACCATCAAAAAAAACTTATGCTCGGTCCCTGGAGAAACTCAATTCACTTTGAAAGGTTCTTCTGAGCTCCTCATAAACATTTGATGGCAGTATGAGGTGCTTATTTCTCCCATGACCCAAATAATTTCTTCCAGGTATCTCCAAATATTTAATTGATGTCCAGCTACACAGCCAGAGAGCTCAGTTGTTTCCCTGGAACCCATCTTGTGAGATGCCTGTTTTGGAAGTTTCACCAACAAAGAGCATTACTTAAAGTAGATGCATGTTTATTGCAATTATTTGAAAATCCAAGTGACTATTTAGTAACCAAAGTAGCTTTTTAGGCTAAAATTAACATGACTTTCTTCACTGGGCACCTGATATGTGCTGGCATTGTGTTCTGTTTCTGAAAATTACTGATGTTTGAATTCCCACTTGCTTGATTTTTCCTGGGACTTGATTGGAGACCCAACTTTTAAAGATGTGATTAAGGCTAAGTGAGGTCATAAGGATAGGGCCCTTATGGGATGGAACCAGTGCCCTTATAGAAGAAGAGACCCCAGATCTCTATTTCTGTCTCTCATCTCTATCTCTATCTCTCTCCCACACCTTTCATGCCATGTGAGTGAGAAGGCTGTCTGAAAATCAAGAAAAGAGTCCTGGCCAAACACCTAACTGGCAGTGCCTCTGCCATGGACATCCCAGCCTGCACAATACTGAGAAGATGAAGAGACAATGAAGGCAATGTAACTAATGTACGATATAAGTCTAAACCCCTTGTATCATGAATATATCATAATAAACAGTTATTTAAAAATATAAAGCCCTGTCCATGGTATTTTTTGTGGCAGGCCTTGTGTACTAAGACAGATAGGTTCTGACAGGGCTGTGCTGAGCATCTTGGAGCCTGAGGCAAAAAGAAAAGTGCTTGTACCTACATTCATGCTTTCATGTTATGTTTTTAGTGGTTAAGTTTCTCTAGCACATTAAATGAAAAATAAAGAAAAAGTATAAATTTGCTTCTATTAATGCCAGAAAAGTAAAATTGTAATTAGCTCTGCTTTTGGTATAAATAAATATTCAACATTTAAGCAATGTTACGTATTAAAACCTCTATTTCACATTTTTTTCCTATAATTTTTCGACACTTTAATGTTCTGAGGGAAAAACATCTACTAAAAATGTGCAACACTGTGCATAGGCAGGATTGTTTTTCTTTTGCCTCTGGCTCCATGCTGCTGGGGAGGATGCTGCTCAGAATCCAAGAGTAAGACTTTTTTAAAGGTTTCTTGTATTGCTTGTTTTTTTACTTCTTTTCTTTATGGATAAAGTAATTCATACCCATTAAAATAATTCTCTGAAAGCAACCACATGAAGAAGAAAACACATGGAATATACATTACCCAACCCGATTGGAAAAATGTGAGGTTAATATCTGGAGTGAGTCTGCCCACATCCTATTCCTAATGTCCATGAACTTCAGAAGGGAAAATGTGACCGTCTAGAGATGCTCCTGGAGGAAAGGCTCTGTTAAGGCACCTGCTGTCCCTCAGCCTCAGCCCCTCACTCCTTCTATGGGAGGCAGGTTTGGGAGGGAAGCTGAGAACAGGGGCCCAGTCCTTCTTCTCTTTGGAATCCACCTGCCTCCAGGACACTGTGTTGTAGTAAGTTCTGTTCCTCTGTACCCCAATGTGCTGTGTGTGATCAAGAAGTCTGCTCTCCCGAGAGGAAAGGCGGTCTTATTTATTTATTGACCCCTTCTGATAACCTGACAAGTCTCACACACACACACACACACACACACACACACACACACATATCTACACAAACATGCACACCATCACAACAAAGGGCAATCAAAATCTCCAACTCTTCATTTGACTCAATTTTGCCCAAATCACCATTTCAAACTAATTCCTATATGGGTAACTTGACCACATTGTTTTACTTTTATTTATACTATCATTATTAATATTATCACTATCATTATTATTTGGTGGTACTGGGGTTTGAAACCAGGGCCTCACATTTGCTGCGCAGGCTCTCTACACATGAACCATGCCACAAGCCTTTTTTTGCTTTAGTTATTTTTCAGGTAGGGTCTCCTGTTTTCTGCCCAGGCTGTCCTGGACCACAAGCCCCCTAATTCGGCTTCTTATGGAGCTGAGTTGACAGGCACACACTACTATGCCCAACTTTTTTTTGATAAGATTGGGTCTTGCTAACTTTTTGCCCAGGCTGGACTCAAAGTACCATCTTCCTGACCTCTGCCTCCTTCTGTAGCTGGGAGTATAGGTGTGAGCCATCAAACCTTGACCACATTGTTTTAGAAGATCAAGAACCTTTCTTGATAAGCCCCCTTTTAATAAATAGCTTTCATCTTCTACTTCATTGCACACTTATGTGGGATCAAGCAGCTACTGGTTGGTTTTCCTCCTGGTCAGTTACAGGCTTTTCAGACTCTCAGACCCTAAGAAGTCTCCAGTATTCCCTTCTCTTCTCATAGGGCCATGGCACTGAGCTTTAGTAGTTTCTGGGTTCTTGCATGGCTATTTTGGATCCAGGATGACCTGTAGTTGGAGCTGAGGCTCACCTGCATTTCTGGGGAGCTGACACACCCATACTTACCTGAGCGTGCTCCTGGCTGGGCACAGCACTCAGTCCTGTTGCAGCCATGTACGTGCTGCCGATTGTCTTGATCTTTTCAACTCCACTGAACTTTGGCTTGGACAGCAGCTGCAAAGCGATGGCAGTCACTCAGTTATTTAGTTGTGCGTGGAATCTGAACATTTCACAGGGACATTTTCAGATTAAGTGCATGATAAAGTGAGCATGACTTCTTCCAACCAATGTCACCACCTGTCCACCTTGGGCTTTGCTGGGAGAGAGCCCTTTCTGCATTCCATAAAGAGCATGGCTTTACAAGGAAAAGGTGCGCAATGATCTACTTCCAATGAATGTGAACTACTCTCAAACCTTGCTGGTGAAGGAACCAAGACAGATTATGATGCAAGTAATAATGGTCTCAAGTAAATTTCCCAAGTCTGTGTGTGAAAGGCATCAATACAAAACTATTATTCAATGAGTGAGGTTGTCTCCTGAGGGTCAGGGTGGTTTGTGACCAACTATCTATAAGTGCTGAAGATCAGCTTTGCCCTCTGAGTGCTTGAGGTAGAGAGAATAAGAAGATCTTCCCATTCACCCCAAACCTAACACTTCTGATGTGGTACCAATTACTAGATTCCCCTTTGACTCCTCCCTGACCCACTACTTTGGACCTTGTGGTGGAATGGCTGAAAGGTAACAACCGGAGGAAGAGGAAGGATGAGAGGAGAATTTGGAAGCTTCTGTATCTGCTCATATTAATAACACTGACAGAAGAGCAGGAGAATTTTCTTGCCCCTTCCTTAGCAATCCTGTTTCCAGAATAGATTCTCCCAGGATTACATGCCAAAGATCTTAAGTTAGGTGAGGTAATCCCCATATGCCATACTCAGAAGTCCCTGAGTCATATATCCACATACTCACTGTCACTAACCCTTTAGTACTGGGGAACTTTTCTTTTGATAAGGGGAAGGTGGAGCAAACATGTTACTGTTTTCCACTATTCACACACCCTAATCTTTGGTTGCCATGACTTGCCTATGAGTATCTAGAGTTAACCTCATAGTGAGGATGGTAGTAGTAGAAAACATTTGCACTGGAGCCCCCAAGACATTTGGTTTGCCTGGAACCATCATGTTACATAATCTAATCACTGTATTTCAAAGTTCCATGCATCATGATGAACGTATGCTCCTAGATGACAACTTTCCTCTATTTTGCATAATATTGATAAGAATAGTGTAGTTGCAAAATCCTTAACACAAGAGATGTGTTTGTTCTTATCAGAAAATAAAACACATTTTCTATGTGTAGACAGAATATTGAAAGTTGAAAAATGACACCTATTTCCAATCCTAAAATATGTATTTTTACCCTTCAAAAGATGATGTATTATCCCACATACATATTGTTTTGTCAATAATAAAGTATGTCATTTATACATAACTCAAGTTGATGTCCGACAAAGACCTCCAAGTAGTACAGACATGCCAATAATCTGCTATAATAAATAGACTCACTATATTTTACTATCTGAAGGAATGGAAAAGTATTTTCCCTGAAGGTCAAGCCTCTCTAGAAAATTTACTAGCAAATGGGATACAGAATTTTGTAGCTGTCCCTTGCAGTCATATCAACTTTGAAAAGAAAATGTCTTTATTTCTTCCATATTAGCATGGACCTAAATAAAGCACATGAATGTAAGTCAAATCTCCAAAATTAGGCCAAAGGACAATTTTAAATATATGTTACGATACCAAACAACTTTAAATGCACAGGAATCACCCAATATGGGTCTGGAGCTTCCCCTTCAGTACTGGGTAACTCTCAGGGTACCTACATCATCAAAGTCTGCGATGATCTCATTCAGGAGTCGAAGGCATTCCAAGCCCTCCTTGTTCACATCTGATTCTGTGTAGAATTCTTTGAAATCCGGAATGGAGGCAAACATGACGCAGACACAGTCATAGGACTGGTGGTATAACTCCTGTCCAAAGAAAAAGAAGAAATCCTTCACACAAAGACACCTCAAAGGCAGGTGCTTGTTTATTCTCAGATTATAAAGAAATCACCCCAGTGTCTCACTGCCCATGTCCCAACCCAGCCCCTGACCTCTCCCACACTGAGGCTGTGAAGCTTCTCCAGTTACTTTCTGTCATTTCTACTTTAGACAACTGCAAGCAATCAGAGTCTGGCTTAGGAGAAAGTGTTCCTCAAACAAGGGAAGAGAAACAAACCCATATCCAAAACAACTAATGTGCTTAAATAACCTGCTATGGCTACATTCTTTGGATGGGAAGTTTTGTGAAATTTCCTCTTTATTGTCTCCTGTTAGGAGCAGATAAAACTCATCAAGTGATTTCTTAAATTACACCAGAAAGAGCCAATGAAACTCCTCAGCCCACTGATTCCTATATTATGAGACCCCAGAAATATTTAGTAGGGTTATTCTTTGGATTTCAGGTAGAAAGAGACACATGGATCTTTATCCATAAACATGAGTACAACTGCAAAATCTTGAAGTGACATCTTCAATTCAGTGCTGGTTTCAGAAAAGAAAGGGTGTTCTTAGGTTTGGAGGCTGATCCCAGGTTTGGAGAATCTGACCTCCCATTGGCACTGGCTCATAAGGGTCCTGACATAGGTGCCATCGTGGTTGCAGTGCAGCATGGGAAGCACTCAATCCTTCAGGAAATGTGAGGCGAGTTCTGTTAAACAAGATGACTCACCACTGGGTGGAGGGAACCTTGCCCATGGAAGTGTCTGGTGAAGATCCTATGGTTTATGGACACCACCTGTAACCTTTGCTCTCTAGGGCTCCCAGATGAACCTCTTGACAGGAGTGAACACTTAAAAAGCACTACAACTCCAGGGTTTGATGGCCTCTTGGAGGGGCTGTTTTCCCCCCACTGAGATCTCATAAACATATCAGGGCATGGCGGCCCAACCGAGGGTCAGAACAGCTTCAAGGGAAAGTAGTGCCATGTCATGTTTCTGCTCTCAGGGCCAACAAATCTGCAATGCCTTCCACTACTGTCTCCAAATCTGTACTTACTACATGAACAATAGAACCAAGGTTTTCCTTTCCACCCTGTACTCAGCATGGTCCACCTGGCTTGTTGTGCAGAGCTACACATTCTCTGCAAAGTAATTTTGTACAAATTTGTATCTTTGGTAGACAACCTGTGGCACATGGAATTGCCAAGGCTGGGTTCCAGAAATGCTGTCAGCTACCATGGAGTCAGAGTAACAGGGAAGAGATGAACATCAGGAGCCTGTTTTAGTTTAAAAAAATGTCAGGTTTTAACTTCACAGTCTTTCCTGCTCTGAAAGAAAAGGGCAACATTGATCAGGGCTAGTACACATTTTCCGTACCCTGCATTTCCCTGCTGTCTTCTGTCATTGGCCAGGGTGATTTTCTGAGGAATGAAGATGATAACAAGTACAAGCAGGATATTTCAGTACTTATTCGGTGCCCACTGCATAACAGATAGGCACCTCTCTGAATACACTGTGTGCACTAACTTGCCTTTGACTATAATCTTATGCTATTTTTCACCTAGAAAAAAGGACACTGAGGCACAGAGTAGTTACATTACTTTAGCAAGACTGTAGTTACCAAGGCTGACTGTAAAGCTCACCCTTGTAAAGACTACACTTTATCCTGAGTCTCCCAAACAACCAAGGGCTATGCTACCTAGATTTGAGGGTAACATAGGGCCCAATCACTTTCAAGTCCTGTCACTTTATTTTTCTCTTTGGGGATGATTTTAAGGATGTATAGGAGTGGGAGGAAACTGAATGCAGGACTGAACTGGCAGTTTGCATCTGCCATGTCATCTTACTCCACAACACTCACATGGGAGTGCATGGGAGAATCACCAGTGGGGCTTTCAAGAAGGAAAATGACTGGACTCTCCACTCACCAACCAAACCTCATCCCTAAAGGTGGAGTCTGGGTATGTATATTGCTTTGAAAAGCTCCATGAGCTGTTTTGCTGTATGAGGAAATTTGGGCTCAGTGGTTGTCAGCTGGCTTTGGAGAAAGGCCAGGACCAATGTCTTTATTCTTTGCAGATCATAAGAACCAGCAGGGTTTTTTTTTTTTTTTTTTGGCAGTATTAGAGTTTGAACTCAAGTTGTCATACTTGCTAGTCAGGTGCTCTACCACTTGAGCCATGCCTCCAGCTCACCAGTGGGGATCTTAAACTCTGCACTGTTTACTATCCCTCTTTGGCACAGTGGTCATTTGGAAGCTTTGATGGAATGACCAAGGTGAGCTCAGATCACCAGACACCTGGTCCCCAGGCTGTCAGACTATTCTTCTGGCTTCTCTGTTCACTCCTCCAACCAACTTTGTTAGGTAGGATCAAAAACACCCCACACCAATTTTTCACTTGCTTAATCCAGAAACTATCTTAGTAGTACCCTTTGTCCCCCAAATTCCTGACAGTCCAGTTATGTTTCCAGTCACAGCTCCAAACTCTTTAGGCCCAGAAATTCAGTCTCTTTCTTTGGCATTCCCATGGGATCCACCTGTGATCTGCATTCCCCACTTTAGGCTTTTCTCAAGACCTGTCAGAGATCCAAATCATAGGTAGATCCCAGGCTGAGGGATTGTGATTTGTTCGAGGACAGGGGAGGGGAGAATCCCTATTTTCCAACTTAGGATGGAAAGTACATTAACTCCATTCTCTCTCCAAATATTCCTCTAACTTCTAGTCTTCTGGCCAATTAATCTACCCTACACAGGTTAAGGACAAAGAACTCTGATTTCCAAGCAGGGCATTTGTAAGTTCTGTACATTGTTTAGCACTTTTTTTTGTTGGTCTCACAGTTTGAAGTTCACTTTAATGATTTGTTACCCACACATACACATGTGTGTGTACATACACCACCCATTTGCACACTCACACACCCTGCTTCACACCAGGTGTTAGGGAAGCAGACATCACCACACAAACCCTGCCTTCTAGGATCTCAGATACTGGTGGAGAGACAATAAATAAGGAGAATATACCAACAAAAGGCTACAGTAACAATTACGGTTGCTTACGCCTAGGAGTGGAGATGTTTGGGGCTTTTCATCAGGGTAAAGGGAGCTTGATGTGCTCTAGGAAGTGTTTGGGACTGCACTAATGCTTGGGTTTCTAAACTCAATAGGCACAGTGCTCTCTTCCTGATTCAGGCTGAGTAACAAAGGCCTTGGAGCTACCACATTGGACCAGTTAACTGTGAGTTAATGGCTAATTAACTGGGAAGTTTATTGGGGAATTCAAAAGCACAGAAGCATCTCTTGCAAACATATCCTATAGATAAGTGATGTTGTTAGAGGTTCAGCTGGTGGTCCGTGGAAGGCCTTCATGGTATCATTAAACTGGGTGCTATTTGCATGCAGTGTGACTCACTGAATGTCCACAGTAACATGTGTGGCTTGTTTTGTTTAAGCTCTGGCTCTCTCTGAAGGATGGTGCCTGGCTCAAAAATCACACACATTCCCCAGCACCTGGAACTCAGAAAAGGAGCAAATGCAGTCTTCTTAACAATAGAGACGTATATTCAAGGCGCTGATCAGAAATGTTATCAGCCCACACAGCAATGCAGAGAGTAGGTCTTGTAAAGCAGAGGACTCCTGGGCACAGAACACACACTCCTCAGCCTGAATGGCAGGCACGTGGACTGAACCCAGCCAGGACAGTTAACCACTGACGGAGCAGTATTAGGAAGTTTTAAGGGGAGGGAAGTAGAGGTGCCCATAAAGCCAGCCTCACACAGCTGCCAGCGCCATGCTCACATGCTCTGAGCAGAGACATAATGCATGATATTTCATGAAAATAAGTACTTTTTGGAATTGTTATAGTGATTAAATCATTCTTGACTCCTTATTTCTGAAAGGAAATTAATTTCTTTTGTATATTGATGCAGTGGGCTGGAGAATAAAAATGGCATGTCAGAAAGTTCTTTGTTAATGTAGGTCATGACATAAGTCATGCTATTTTCCCAGCAACTGATCCAGAAAAGCACCAGAAAACCGTGGAGCAGAGGATGTCAAAGCATTCACCCTTGACCCAAAAGGCAGCCATCAACCACAGACTGTGACTAGGAGGAAGTCAAGGCTGCTTCTCTGGCATCTCCCAGATCCCTGGTTTCTCAGGTCTGGTCCAGGGCTGATGTTCATGCTCAGAGCAGGAATTATATGGGGAGCCAGCTCTGGTCGTATTTATTTATGTCTGAAGTATTCCTAAGTGTTAACCAGTGTTCAGTCAAAAATGCTGCATGTGCAAGCTGATCCTGGGGAAGGAAATAAAACATATCATCAAATCTTGTTCTTTTGTTTTGTTTTGGTTACTTTTTGTCAGAGTCTTGTTTCCCTGGATTATTTCCAAAAGGCTCATAGAAGAGTGTCACAAGGAGTTCATGGGAAGAGCTGGTATGGTTGACACCATGGGGCTGGCACCTCTGCACCCATGTTCTCTGCATCAGAGACAGTGGTGCTTGGTTCCGAAGGCCCAGTCCACCCTACTCAGAAGGAGATGGGGAGGGAGATGCTGCCTGCAGTGCTTTGTCTCCAGTGCCAGACACGGGAGCAAACAACAACACTGGGTTTTCTTCTCCACTCTATTCAGGCCCAAGAAATGTGGGGCAGGAAGTTTTCCCTAAAAGCTTCTGCCAAATTCCCAGTGACTCTTAATGCTTGCATGAATTTGGAATACTTGCTTAAAAGATAGCTAACTTTGAGTGTTACTCATGTCAGCATACTTTGAAAAGCTTTTATAAATTGTCACTACCAAAATTAGTAGTAATATCCTTTGAGGGGACTGGGGCTGAGGTCCATAGCTAAGGAGCCTTGGCTGGGACAAGAGCTTTGTTCTCAGTCACCAGGCAGATCCCCATTGGTGGAGGGAGGCTCACATGGATGGCACCTTTAGCAGGTGCTATGGGCAGTCCTGCACTCAGAAAACCACTGCTCCTTGCTTGAATGTTGCTGCGCTCTGCCATACCCTACTGGAGTCCATTGGAAATGACTCTACTCCAGAGACTGCAGGTCCAGCAACAGCTAGAGCCTCCGCTTAGGAGACCTTCAGGACAGAAAGAGTGCTGAGGCAGGGTGCAACTGTTTGGTCTTGACATTGGGGAGCAGGTGGAACCTGGATGACAGCTACCTTCTTAAAAAGCGCAGGCACCTTCTCTGTTTATCTGTGAGAGTGTACACAAGACCTAAATGGTTAGGATTCTGTTGCTAGCTCAAGAAAATGGGTACTTCCATTCCAGGACAAAATCAAGCTAGGATAGGAAGTTTGTTGGCCATAGGACATCTTGCATGGAAAAGAAAACAGGAGTTTGCTATGGTTTATGCATTCAGTGGGTCTGATGGCTCATGGTCACAGGAGCAATTCTGGGACTAGGATGAACACCCATGCTGTGCAACTAATGTTTTGTCTCCCTCCTCAATCTGCCTTTCCTGATTCCTACCAAAGGGGCAGCTGTGTTCAGATGCTGCTTAGAATAAGTCAAGCAGACAGGAAAGGACAGAACCTGCTGCTTCTGCTGGCCCAGCTCAGGGAGGCTCTGCGAGTGCCCAGGGCTGTGAGGCAGAGACTCCACCTGCTCTCTTCCTACCTGTCCCTGGGCTCTCCCAGCAATTCACCTTGGCAGTTTGCAGGTGCCTGGGGAAAAGTAGCCCCTCGGAGCCCAGAATCTCCTCTGTCCTCATTCCCTGGCCCCTAGTGCTTGTCTCTAGCACTTCCTTTTCAGATTCAGAAGTTCCTTACTCATGATGACCTTCCCAGACCTCAACATTCTCACAGTGTCCCTGGATGGAGATAACAGACTCTGGTCCCCAAGAGGAACCTAGAGTGATTATGTCTGTTCCCTCATTCATCTCTGCCCAGAGCAGCATCAGCTTGGCTGCAGGGCAGGGACAACAACAAGAACGTGCCAAACTTAAAAACTGAGTCAACAGTTAGAATCCCAACATGAGGATCCTATATTGTGATCAAAAACAGAGGGTTCATTAATAAGTGCAGTGGTTTCATTACCTGTGATCAGCAGGTGAATAGGTTGCTAAAATCCTTACCGAGTGAAGAAAACACTGGGAGAAAAAGTAGAGAAGCGAGCTCTGTGGAAGACTTACCATGCCCTGCACACTTCCAGAAAGAAGAGGGCATAACACTTAGCACCTCCCTTGCCACATGCACTTTATTTTTAATGTTAATTTTAGGTATACAGCAGAAATGCTGGGTCAAGCCTTCTCGCATGAGATTCCTTTGTATGCTAGTAAAGCCCAGGCTGAGATTATTTACCAAGGTGCTCATCTTCCAACACCAAGGTTCTCTCTGCCACCTTCCTGTCCATCCCTAAACCTCAGTGAAATTCTCCTGGAACTCTTCAGTCTTAAGCTTTGTGCACAGTGGAGCTCACAGACATGTTTTTAAATTAGGCCCAGCTGTAGATCTGGCTACTCTCTCTTGCAATTTAGCAATATTAAAGGAATCCCATGACATTTCATTCCATATGCCATTTCACTATTTCAGTGACATGCTAGTCTTTTCAACCCTAGCTAATCTCCACTCCTATAAAGATTCTGTGGGTTTTTCATTTCCATCCACTCAAATGAACCGATTCATGTCTTAATCTGCTGTTTTGTGGATAACTGGCAAATTCTATTGATCTCACAAATTATCTCATTATGTTTGAAATTCTAAAATTCTTGAAAGGCTCCCAGTGAAGCTGAGAGCAAGGAAACCATGTGGGCTTGGTAGCTTATCCTACAATAATGAATCAGCTTCTCAATGAGACTTTAGAAGTTGATTCTAATTCATTATTTTCAGATGATGTTTTTACAATCCATTAACAGCCTCTGTTACTGGACAATTCATGTTGACCAGAGACATATCACACACTCAGGATGTGCTGCCTTCAACCTCCCCCAGCCCAGGGCCACCCCAGCAGACCCAGCCCGGCCTGTCTGACCTCGTTTTTTAGGCTCCTGGCCAGGAAGTGCTCTGCCACATGTGCCGGAAGCACATTCTCCAGCAGCACGCGGTTCAGGTTCTCCATTGTTTCTATCTCCTCCCGCTCTTTTTTGAATTTGTTCTTCCATAAGAAGTCTAACCTACAGTAATATTCATTCTGTTACAAGAGGACACAGAGGTAAAGACACAATAGGCATCTTGTCCTGCCAGAGAGTGGAGGTTTTAAAAGAGAAAATAAAAAGAACAAAACAAAACCATACACAGAATCCCCAAACAGAACTGTCCCCCTTCCTACAAAGCCCTCTATCCCCAAATGTTTTCCAATCAACCTTTGGTATGAATTTGCTAAGGAACGGAGCAGGCTTGACAGTGGGGAACTAGCAGTATTGGAGATTTACAAGTCAAAATGACAACAGAGCTTCTCCCACAGCTATGTTAATAAATTGTAGCTTGGATAATTTTTGGAAAAAAGAAGCGATAGAAGATGAATGGTGAGTAAAAGAAAAATGAGAGCTACCGAGTACAAAGCATGCAGTGTTTGATAATTTGTATTAAAATAGCATTTCTTAGTAATAGTTTGCATTCAGTATTTGTAAATCCATTTTTCCTCATCACAAATTAAGTGATTGAGTATTCACTGTAAAATATGGATTTTTTTTGTCAGTTTTGATTGCACTGTAAATAGAGAATGTCATTATATGAAGATAAAAATACATGTTGATATCATTTAATTAAGATAGTGCCTGTTAGTGAAAACATACATGTTTCTGCCTTATAATGTATTAAAATGCAATGTATTTCAGAAGGCAGTTATTACTGATACTGTAGAAATGGAGAAGCTCATACATTGACAAAGGTTATTTTTGGACTTGGTGTCATACAGTGTCTTCTATGATGTGAAAAATCTATTATAACATAGCCTTGACGCACTGCTTCCGTCATAGGAGGGCTAGGTAGAGAGGGTGTATTTCAGCACAGATAGTAACTTATGAACAAATAATATAAATGCAAAAAGAGCTACAGGCATGTTTGCATTTGTTTCATTAATTATAACACAGTATTAAATATTATAACACACAAATAGCCTCTAGTACACAAATGGGAATTTTTTAAAATCCACACTTTGAAACCTGAAAGAAAAATGATCATTCAATTATTTTTTATTCAAACTACGTATGATACACTAAAGACATTCCTTCCCTTCTGACCTAGCATTTATTTTTATCTCATGTAGGTAAGAATAGACTATTAAAAAAATATTTTAATTGCTTTCTCACATCTTAAGTTTCACATTAAAGCCAAATTTCCCACCTACTGTATTAATATAAATTGGGCATTTTTATTAGAGAATTATATTTATAAATATATTTATATTTAGAGAATAAATTATTTATTTGGATTTTGGGGACAAAGCAGTGATGTGGCTGGTTTTAACTGAAATGGCAGAAGCAATCAGCAGTGGTAGATCAAGACACGGGCTCATACCCCAAATCAGACATGAGTGAAAGAAGCATAAATGGAAACACATCCCAGGAGCCCATTCAGGCAGCAAGCCCCGTGCATGAGAATCTGAAAGGTTCCCATAAATCACTGAGAGAAGATGCTCAGGTTTCCAAGTGGTCACTACTGCATTTTGTTAGTCTCCCATTAGAAGGATATCAGTGTTTTGGAGCCAGTTGCATTGCATAAAAGTGGCATTTTGCTTGCTTATATATCTACCTATCTTTCTCTCTATCCATCCATCCATTTAGCTAACCATCTACTATCATGTATGTATGTGTATATGTGTGTATGTATGTATGTATCTATCTATATTTCTATCTATCTATTTGCACAAGTCTTCTATGGAGTGTGCTGCCACTTGAACTTGGGTGAAACACTCTTTTTCCTTTTTCAAAAGAGGCTCAAAGTTGGCTAGCATTCAGTCATAAACTAAATTCTAGTGTAGCAGTAGTAGTGTAGATTTTGTACAAGAGATGTGTTATGCTTTCTTTAAGGTTACTTAGATACCTAAAGTGATATTTACTATGCTAATTTGCTCAGAAAGCAAACACATTTCTATCATTTTGAAAAAGATGGTCATGGGGCAGAGCAGTGACTGGGATAAAAGCAATGAAAATAAGTTGTGAAATGATGGTATGCCACCACCATTTACTAAACCAATCATGAAATGAAATAACTCCAAGGTCATGAACGCAATGACACTTGAAATCCTCACTGCAGATATGGGCAGTGTTTTTTTCATACTATAAGCTCAGAAAAGTGTGCAGAAGCATCCTATCTTGGATGTGAAAGTTCCCCTTAGCCCAGAAGACTTTGCTTTAAAAGCTTATTCACTTCATGATTTTGTGCTGAAGGTCAGCCTCCTGACCCAGCTTGGCATTTCCTGTGGTGCCTTACACAGACACGGTAATTCATGGCTAGCTGTTGTAGAGTGGTTATGAAAAATGACTACTTCTGCAGGGAGTAATAACTTTTCTAGGTCTCCAGATGTACACATTACTTATTGTTACATTAGTGACATAAAAGAATGACTTCTTATAAGAGTGGTATTACCCAATCGTGATTAAATTAATGCTCAATCTATTATTGACACTTGTGATTATTTTAAATCAATTAGAGAGTTATGGATCAATTGTCAGCCACTGTCCTCAACCACAATTATGTACTGATATTGAATGTTATTCAGCTCAATGACTAATAAAAACTCTGAAGGATTGTAATTAGAATCTACATTCTTAAAATACACTGCTATGGAGCGATCTGAGTGATGATTCCAGCAGGAAAGGCTGTGGAACACAGCACTGCCACCATGACTTGGAGAAACAGTGACCCATACAGGGGTAGCTGTTTGCTGAGGAATCATCACCGGGAGATGTTCTACAAGGAAACATTTAAATTATATATTTTCCCAAGTGAGGACAAGGCTGCTCTAGGAGTGAGAGCAGCAAACTGGTCAATAGTGAGAAACAAAAAAAAAAAATAAGCAAGTTGCAGAAGAAACCAGGAAAGTAATGGGAGAAAAAGCACAGTGCGAGGTTGTCAAAACTGCAGGCCAAAGAATGCAGAATGAAGAAATGCTCGGAGGCAGGGGATGGAGAAGGGCTGGCACTGGAAGGAAGGCAATGAAGGCATCTTGCAAAGCTTTGCAGAGGACAGGACAGCTCAGCCCAGGGCACCTGGGGAAGGCTGCACTGCTAGCTTCTAGGGAAGGACACAGCTCACACTGCAAGGAGGATGTGAAAGCACAGTTCCACAAGTGGGACTGTCAGCCACAGGCTCTCACTCTGCCTGAATGTGCAACTGCTAGCCTCTCCCTAGCAGGGAGAGCTGGAAGCCAGGCCTAAACACATGAGTCTGTAGTGTGACTGTCACATACTTGTCAGGGATTTAATATAACTGTTTAATAATGTGCATATAGTTTAATAATCATTTTCTCTTAATTGATTGTTTCCAAACACATCCTGTCTTTGTTCTGCAGTGCCCATAACATAGAACTTAACACAGGTTGGTTGGGGCACAGCTGCCTGGCTTTGGATGAGTCTGGGAGTTTGTGAGTGATCAACTTTGTGCACAGGCAGAAGAGGAGTTCTTAAAATCTTGCATCCATAGACTTTCTTGGGAGACCAGGAAAAGTGAAGGTGGTGGCCCAAGGAAAGAGAAACTGTTTCATCCACATTGCAAAATAAAAATTTTGAGTAAAAGGTCATATTTCTAGGAGTGGCTGCAAATGGCAGCAAAATTATTATACCATTTGCACTTCCAGCAAAGGAAGCATGCCATCCATTGTGAAATACAAAGGAAACCCCATCAAGAGGCATTTTCCCAAACAGTGTTAGCTGACTGGAACTATGGGGACACTTTGTAGGCCTATGAAACCTACAAAATTTGAGTTTTAACAGCTGATTCCTATCTCTGATATTCAAAAAGTCTGCCTCTTGTGGAAAAAATGTCTCTTTTTCTTCTTTCTATATCCAACCTACACCTGTGCTGTCAACTTTTCTCTTAAATGAGAAGATGATTCTGATTCTTAAGCATTTGTTTGGCTAAAAGTAACTACAGTGAGCGTCAATGAAGTGTTATTAATCAGCCTCATAGGAGATGTTACATAAAGAACACATTTCTTACCTGTCTACCCAGAACCAGTAGTGTGATGAAAAAAATAGAGAGTGACACAGAGCCCATGGTCTTCAGGTCTTTCCAAATGCCTGGTCTATTAAAAAAAAAAAAACAGACAGACAGGAAGACAACACAACAAAATAACATGCACACAGGACTTAGAATTCAAGTAGTGACAAACTTCAGATTCTCCAGTTTGTCTAGATTGCACCCCAGCCAAATATACATTTCATAAATTGCATAAAATGAAACAAAATAATCACACTTTTGACAGCACAATGAAATAGAAATACTTCCAAATTACTACAGACTTCTTACTTTATATCAAGCAAGCTCTAACAAATATAAAAGGAAGGACTAGCAGAATATGAATCCCATTTTCTTTATACTTTTGGGATCAATGTGGATAATTGGATATATGGTTTCCTCAATGTTTTCATTATTGCTCTCAGATATTATTAAGGCTTGAAATTATTTATCACACGGGGTATTAAAATGAAGTAAGGAACTTAATTTCTACAAGTCACTCCCACTTGTAGAGGACACAGCTTCATGTAGCTTTTTGGCTTTATTACTCTTTTTCATATGATTTCATATCACAGAGATGGGAAGCCCACACACTGGCCACTTTCCCTCAGGTCCAGGTAAGAATCAGTAATTCTTGCCTGCTGTGCTGGGCAGGGCCCTCTCTTCTTACTACAAAAGTCCAGGCTGTGACTTCCAACACATCAGTGAGGCTGCAAAGGGGACATCTACTGCTATTTCTGGATGAGTCCTGCACATGCTGACAAATGATAATTTCCCACATATAAGTGAGAAAGCTCAAAAGATCGAAGTTCATTTGCATGGACACCCTGTCACATAAGCAGCACAGAGTATGTTTAATCAAGTCCAGGTGTCAGGCAGTCATTTTCTACTGTGTTATCCTTATTTTTTGACTTTCTAGTTTCCCTAGAGTTCAAGGGTGGATTAGATAGCAAGAGAATTTGGTGTAACTCTGGTGAGTATTGAAGTCAGAAGGCCTGAGTTTTTGTCCAGAGTGGTGGGACCTTGGATAAAGTTCTGCAAACCTCACTCCTCTCATCTGTCAAAGGGGGCAGGGATACCCATCCTATGGGCTGCTCCGGACACTATATTGTGTTTTTATATGCCTAGCACAGAGTCTGATACATAGGAAGCTCTTCATAAATGCCACTCGTGATTTTAGTATTAACCAAAACATGGCAAAAGAAAGGGATGTGCTAGGAAACTAGAGAAAGATGTGGTGATTCATGTTAGTAAATTTCACTGACAGAATGAAACATCCAAGTACAAAGGAAGGGTGCATTCCTACAAATTAGCAGACACTATACTCAGTCCCAGTGGCTGAAGGGGTTGGGAGCTCAGGATCTCTCCAGAAAGGCTGTATATACATTAGGTCTTTTTTTTTTTTTACTACCATACCTACTGTGGCTTAGAAGAGTCTTAGCTAATCAGCCATGAGGTGGTATCCATTTCTTTGAGGGTGACATGAACAGAGTAATGCCATATTCTTGTTTCACTAGGACCAGTTGTATGAAGTGGAGTTGTTCCTCTCAGCTCAGGGCAGCTGTGTCCAATGACACAGCTGAAATGACAGAGGGGAGCAGATGCCTAAAAATAATGCTGACATGAATGAATTTTAAATTCTTTTCCTTTCTGCATTGACCACACAGATATTATGATGACTGCTTGGTGAGAGTAGCACAACATAGCCATTGTCTTGGGAACTGGTGCAGGCTGAGCTCTTCATGTTCATGCCCCTTCACAAGCATCACCTTACTTTATAATTCCAGGGGGCCAGAGACAGAAGCTATGACATCTCCTTCCTCATCCACTGCCCTGCAAGCCTTAAGTTAAGATTAAAGTGCTAACGCCCAGGTCAGGAGTTTGCAGCAGCTTCATCATTGCAACAAATCAGAACTGTGCTCCATTGCATTCCCAGGTAAAAGACCTGGTGCCCCAAACACACAGAGGCAGTCAGTCAGAGGCAGGGTCCTCTTACACAATTCATGACTTAGCTAGGTTTCTAGTTAACATATAGCAAATGCACATACAGTCCACTGGAGACTCTCCACATTAACTCACTGGAATTTTGGTGTGAGTGGGGGAAACAACCCATTCCATCTGTCTCCCCCATCAGGCACCTTACTTAAAATAGTGGTGGGCAGTAGGACATGGAAGAAGCAGACAAGGGAAGGCTCTCCTTTCTGGTCTGGAGAGAGAATTAGAGAGTCCAGACTTAAATAGACTTCAGAAATAGCAAGGCACAAACAGCCTACAGAACACAGTGTAAGTTTATATATAGATGTCTTTTTGTCTTCTGAAATTCCTTGTCCATTTGCTTTCTTAGATTTTCTCAGGTTTTTCAAAAACATCTTTGATTTAGTTAGCAAAAAGAGCTGCCAACCCTAACCGGTCACCTTCACTCCCACAAGAACACTTATGAGTCAATGAGGTTAGAACTCTTTGCAGTTTGAATAACTAATTCTCCACCTGAAGTTTCCTTCCTGGGTTAACGTGCTGGTTTTGTATGTGGGGGGGGGGTGCAGGAGAGGTGGGAGGAAGAGGAGGTGTAAAGTGGAGGGAGAACCAGGAGTTGATCGAATATGATCCCAAATATTTTCTGGGCAGAGTCTTGTATTGGTCACTGTATTAATTTTCTATGACTGCTGCAACAAAGGTACCACAAAGTGAGTGGCTTAAACAACAGAACTTTATTGTTTGTTGTTTTAGAGGCGGGAAGTCTGAAATCTAGGTGCCGTCAGAGCTATACTCCTGAAACCTGGAGGAAATCCTTCTTTGCCTCATTCTAGCTTCCAGTGGCTGGCTGGCGATCTTTGGTGTTCCTTGGCTTTCGGCTGCATCACTCTAGTTTCTGCCTTCATCACCACATGGTGATTTTCCTGAGTGTCTCCCTCTTTACTTGGACATCTTCTTATAAGGACACCAGTCATCTGCAACTATCTTTGTTTCAGATTAGATCACATTGTGAGGAACTATGGATTAAAACTTCAACATACCTTCTTTTGGAGGACATAATTCAACCTATCAATTAGGTTTTCCACTTACATAAAAATGATAGCTAGTTGGATACTGGCTGGAGAGAGCTAGTCTCTCTCTCTCTCTTTCTCTCTCTCTGCCCCCTCCTCATGCCACATGGGAAGGGTGAACTCCACTTTGGACTGTCCTATGTTAGCGTGGAGCTCTCACTAAGTTGTAAAGGGGAGATACAGGTAATACAGCAGGGGGGAGTTGCTAAACCTACGATTTCTGACAATGTAGTTGAAATGAGATGGAAACTGCTTCCTTTTGACCCAAAAGTGAGACTCTGGGGACTTAGGCCCCCAAACATCCCTGTAGTCACACACTAATTTGCAGCTGGTTCTTTTCCTGAGACTGTTAATGACCATAAAGTTTCAGGAGTCCCAAAGAGCAAAATATCCTACTAAATAGGGTGAGAGATATGGACAAATTACTTGGTGAAAGAGTTGATATCCTAGCTGCAAATGGTTCAGGTGATGTAAACAGGGCATTTTCAACATCTTCAAGAGAGAAGCTGTTGAGGCATAATCTTACTTTTAAAACTTCACATTTTCCTAGGTGAAGAGAACTATTTTTGCTAAGAAGAAAGCTACCTAAGAAGCCTAGTTTCTGTTGTTTTGTGAGCACATTGAGATAAAATCATATACTCTCAGGTCACTGATAGGAATAAAAATTAGTCTCACATCTGGAGTCCTGAACTTGAGCCCACAACTCATAAAGAAGAGGCCAGGGAGCTGGGGATGTGGTTCAGTAATGGAGTGTTTGCCTAGCATGTGCAAGGACCTAGATTCGATGCCCAGTACTGAAAAAAAGAGCTAGAAAAAGACAAAAAGAGGCCAGCAAAGCCATGATGCCCTGCCTACCACCCACCTGCATATCCTCCAGAGTCTCAAGCTGACTTATCTTTTGGTTTTCTTGCTATCTCTGTGCTACAGCATTAAGTTAGGAAATGGCTGCCTTTACCCACAAGAGACCCTTGGGTCATTAGGAAGCTGTGATGTCAAATGATGAACAAAGTGAAAGTTTTGCCCAACTCCATGTTTTAAGGATGGATCTGTTCGCTACAGCATACTCAGCACAGGCTGCCAAGTAGATTTACAGGGTCAGAAGGCAACAACTGGAATAAAACAAGTATCCTAGAAAACAGATTTTGGGGTTAAAATGAACAAAGGCAAAATAAAAACCCCGTGCCTCATCAGTGCATCTTTCTTTCAGCTTGGCTTGGTAAGGGGCAGGGAACTGTTCAGAGTCCCTCAGCAGTATATCTCTGTGTTCCTCCTGCTGTCTTGACAGAAGTAGCCACAGGCTCTTTACTCCTGTGGGTCTCACCTCTGCTTCCCAACCTCAGCTGACCCATTGATGACTGGTGATGTGACATGAGGACAACTTCGCCAAGCTTCCTCCATTCCACACAAGAGTGCTAAGTAAATCACATTGTAAAAACAACTGAATGAAGGGTCAAAGAGCCTTGATAGTTTGGGAATTCCCCTACACCACCCTGAGTTTCTAGACACTCTTTCCTCTCCTGGTTGAACACAGATTTACCAAAATCCTGAGTAAACTTTCAGAGAAGATGGCCTGATGTCATACTGGGACACAGTGATCTCCCATGAGGCTAAACTCTCATTCCTTTTCAGAGTGGTACTTACAAATGCAAGCAGAATACTTCATTGCCAGAGACTGACCAACATAATAAGAGACAGACTCAAGCTTAGAAAAGAGCCCTGGAGGTAGCCGCACAGCAGGAGGGATGATGAGCTGGGCTGGAGAGCCGTGCTGGCCCTTAACTATGGAGATAATAATGCACCCTGATTAATGCAGTTGTGTGTGCAGAAGAGTGATTTTTGAAGAGGAAGCAATTCTACATAATGTGATCTGATGCTGTGGGGCCATGCACACATTTAACAGAGGAGATGGTTAGAAGCCATGTGTTCTATATGGTTCATGAGCACAGGCTCTGTATAATTCTGCCCCACTCCCTTTCTTAAATCAAATAAAACAAAACAAGCTTAAGAATAGAATATCTTCCCACAGATGTTTCCAAACCACAAGACATTCTATTTCAGGTGGAAAAGTATTAGATTACTGATGGCTACTTTCTATAGAAGGAAAGAAAGCATGATAAAAATTTGAATAGCCCTAGGTCCACGTGCTTTATAGTTAAAGGTAGGCAGCTGGGATTTTCTCTCTCTTCATTGTCTTGCTGGCCACTATCAGGCACAGAGAAATAGGTATTCCTTATTTTTGGAAGATGGAAAGTGAATAGGCAAGGTTGGGGAAATTGACATATTAAATTTAAAAGTAATTCAAGTCTTTTTAATATTAATTCCAATATACTATGGGATAATGCAAATTTGGAATACATTTTTAATTTTAAAAAGGAGACCTTAATGAGATTCCAGGTGCTTAGAAATGCCCCCCGACCTCCATGGAGAGCACAGATAGCCAGTTCTCCCCACCCTCCTCTTGCCTGTGATGAACTCTGGACTTCTTCCTCAATGATCTCCATTAGTTAATCATCCATTGATCCCAGGTTGGACAAAATACATCAGCAGTATCTCAAATTCTAGATATTAGGATTTCAAAGAGACACAGAAAAGATAGGGAAAGCAGAACAATTCCACCGGAAGGTCTTAACTCTCAGCTCCCAATAATGGATGGTGGTTTGAGATCTCCTCTAGTTTCCCAGATAGAGAGTTGATGCTGAGGTCAGGAAGGTGAAACCATGCAGCCATCTCCACCAGCCCCAACTTCCAGATGTTATAAGCTCTGGGTGTGATTGCTGCTTACTGTATCCATGTTTTGTTCACAAAGCATTTATTTTATTCCATGAAAGTGGCAACACAGCAGGTTAGTCTACAAGGCTCCAAGTTAGCAACTCTGTTGGGGCTCTCCATCCTCCATGCCTCTATAGAATTAAAGGTACACGTCTAGCCTCAGGTGAGTTCATCTAAAGGCTTGTCCACAAGAAACGATAACACCCCCACCTTGAGACTTTTCAGTTCTTCAAGAAAGGAAACGCATACAAAAAATTGACAGTGTCTTGCAAACTCGGCAGCCAGCCCGTATCACGAGAAGGGGAAGTGTTTCTGAGAACAAAACGCCTCTAGTAGCATCAGCTGTCATTACTGTCACCATGACCTTGAAGAGCACTGGGCGACCCCAACAGCTCTAAGATCTCTGAGAGAAAGTATCTGGATGGAACCAAAATGATTACAAATGGGTACAGCAAAACATCTTCTCCTCTAAGTCAATATGTTGTAAAAACCTAGAAATTAGGGAAGGTCTTGTTCTGAACCTTCCAAACACCTGAAATTTCTGAGCTTTCTTCACCATGAGGTTGATACGGCAAAATGTAGGTGATGTGGAAGGCTGGGATACTGCAAGCCTGCATTATAACAGATTTTTAACGCAACACACTCTTCTGTTTTTTCTTTCTTTTGTTTTCTGTAAAGCTTGTTTTCCACAGTCATGAACCTGTAAAAATACCTTTGATGTAATATTGTGCCCTGCTGATTTGTACTATCTTGTTGACTTGATCATGACCAATGTCAAATTTGGTTCAGAAAAGGTCCCTGACCCAGAGGTCATGGTGAAATCAGACAGGACAACCACTTTCTTTGAACTCTTTCATTTATAGGCATGCTGGCACTGCCTATAAATGGAGATGTCCCCTTCGAACTGAAGAGGCCTCCTCAAGGAACTGGGCTAAGGTCTGTCTTCAGGGAGGTGGATGAGGAGATTCAGGGAGATTTCATTGTGGCAAGCATTTAGGGTCTTCAGATCGTTTGGAAGCCCATCCTGCTTTTAGTTATTTCATTCAACAGATGTTTATTGAGCAAATACCATGTGCCAGGCACTGTCAACACAGTAGTGATATTTACTGGGTTCAGACCTTCTGTTTTGCTTGATTTGAAAGAATGAGTTAAAGTCCTTGGTGTATACACGCACGCACACACACTCATTTTCATAGAGAAGGAAACAACAAACAAAACATCATGTCTGATTCATCCAAGAGGAATCTGTGGAAACATTTCACCTTCCTAGGATTGGATCAGCAAGACAGAACAGCCGCTCAGTCCTTGGTAGACCTGGGTAAGAGGCAGAAACTAGAGGTAGTTCCCCTGAAAATGCTCAACACCACTGAGGAACTTGTTCATGGGGCTCAGTGGGCAGCAAGAATACTGGCCTTTACACCCAAGCATAGGTCCCAGAAACAAGATCAGAGCAAGGAGCAGGAAACCAGGAATGAGAAGGGGGCAAGGACATGGGTCCCAGAAAGAAGACAGCAAAGACACAGGCCAAGTGCTGGGACTTCAGTGAAACATACCAGATCCGTCAGAAACAAGTGCTGCCCTGCCATCCTCTAAGCCAGCATCCTCCCTGAAGGGCATCTTTGGCTTTTGGACTTAGTGATGTTCACTCTCTAGGCCCCTCAGCAGACCAGCATGACTTCAGGACATCCTACTTTCATGTCTGAGTCACTTCAGCATCAATAAACTAGGCCATGGATGAAGAATTCTTAGTCAATCATTTGATGGGGCTCTTAGATGTCAAAAAAGAGAAAACATTGGTTTCGGTTTTGCATGTGGCATAAGTCATGCTTTTGTATCAAACAGGCACTGAGGCTGGAGAAACTGGGGCAAATTAATGCTAAACTCCTGCTCTTAAGGTCTCTCACTTGAGATTGCTTGTAAGATAACATTAGAGGAGGTTGGCTAACTTTGGGTGGTTTGCTCTTCTGATACCACGTCACCAGTGCTCTTCTCCCAGCAGAGGGATGTTTCTGGTAGTACTGAGCTAGCTGGTGCAGGGATTGGCTCAGGAAGCTCCTTTTGAAGGAGATTAGGGACAGGGAGACAGGCATAGCTCCTAGAGAGGAAGCTGGCTTCAGTGTTGGAAGTGAAGGCATGTGAAGCTAAACCAAGAGAGCAAAAACAAGAGGCCTTGAATGAAATAAAAGTGTTATAGTTAAAAATGCTTTTCCTCCACCTGGTAACTGACCTGCTGCTGGGGTCCACTTAGAAACGGTCTGTTTCTTCACTTGCCTCACTTGGGTCCCCAGGAGTAATCCTCTCCCCATCAAAACTCTGTTAATCTGATTTCTTCTTTTCTTCCCATGTGTAACACATCCCAACACTTTAAATTTAATAAAGGGAAGCTTAATAGCATCATTAAATGAGTGTGAAATTTGGCAACGCTACATTTGTTTGGGAATATGGTACAGGCTCTCTGTATAGAGTAGAGAAATATTAAAGCATGTTTTATGATTTTAAGAATTTATAGGAAAATTAACTTCTGATTTCATTCTCATTTTGGCTAAGGAATCATAAAATTTCTTTAATGTAATTATGCATTTTTGCAGCTCTACTGTTCTAAGCTTGGTTATAGATTGCCAAGGCTTCACAGTGTAGAGGATGAGGAAAATTAAATCAGGTGATGAGAGTAGTTGCAGTGGTGTTTCTGAAAGTGTTCATATTGGTAAGAAATGTGCAGTGAGGTGACTATTTTCTGGACACTGCAGAAGTTCAACGGCTTTCTGAAGTACATGTGTACACTGCCCATGCAAACCATTGTATGGGGCAACAAATCTATGTGACTAGGACATTAATTTTAAGTTAAGAGAATACAGAAATAACTTGGAGGAGAATGCAAATCACACTTATCAAATGCTTTGTAGCCAGTAGAAGGGAGGGTCCATACACAAATCTTAGGCTTGATATAAAATATGATTAACAGTGTTTTACAATGGTATCATATATTTGTTGTAAGTTTATGGATGTAATATGACAACAAAAAACGTTTCCTACACCTGATAGAGTGGTCCTGATAGGATCCTTCTCCTGAGGGATCCTACTCATGATAGAATCCTTTTTTGCTGTATCTTGACCCCAGGCTGGGGAGCTAATGAAATCTCACCTTGGGAGTATGGTATCCAAGAATTCCTAGGTTCCAGCATTTTCCCTTTCTCCATTGGTATTTTAGGACATCTTTATTTAAAAATCTAAGCACTATAACTTGTGAATATAACTTCTTTTTTTCTTAATGTTTTTTTGTTCTGAATTGAAGGCCATTTTTCCCCTTCTTACAGGGTGATGTGGCAATTTCTGAGAACATTTTATATTGCTGTGAGTTGGGACAGAGGGACTGTGTATTATTGGGTGGGTATTGGCCTGGGATCACCCTACAATGCATAGGAAAGCCCTACCACAGAGAATTATCCAATCCAAAATGGCAACAGGGCTGAGCCTGAGAACCCTAGATCCCTCCTACAGATATAGATTCCATTAAGCCAGGCATGATGGCACACACCTGCAGTCCCAGCTACTCAGATCACTGAAGAGGGAAGATTATTTGAACCCATGAGTTCAAGGCCTGTCTGGGCAATATAACAAGACCCCCAGCTGAACAAAATACATATGTATTCTACATAATCAATAATAACAACGCATATCATCTTTCTGAGCCGTCACTTCAAAGACACTCTCTCACTGTAATTAATGACAATGACATTGTTAATTTGCATTCATTACACACTCATATGTTATTAACGTCCCGTGAAAAGGCTGAAGTGAAGAGGACACAGAGGGGTCACTCACCTCTTAAACAAGACCTGGCTGTAGGCATCCAGAACGTGGGCATGGGTGTGGAGCAAGATGGTGTTGTAGCCCACCATCGCCACCATCATGATCACCATTTTCAACTCATAATTCACCCTCAGGAAAACTGAGCAGGATATCAAGCCCAGAATGCAGCTGTATATGAAGTACTGGGACAGAGAAACAGGACAGACAGACATTTAGGATCTCTTCCAAGACATGCTGACACAGTTAAATTCAGAGTCCACCATCAAGCTTGTGTGGTCAACTTGCAAATTGGTTGTGAAAACAGATGCCTTTTCGTACCCTTGGAGCTCAGTGCAGTGGGTTTATGAGAAGTACTCATCCATGGCTTTCTGGCCCAGCCTGGCACAATAAATTAACAGTAAGCATGTAAATTTCTAAACATGTTTCAGAAATAAAAATTTAAAAACCCTACAATGAAGATATGTCATACGCAAATGTCATGTATTTCTTGAAAAGGGAAATACTACGATCCCATATACATTTGTGGAATTTTGAAAGTGATATTATGTAGAACTTCTTCATCCTTTCAACGGTTTAATTCATGGAAGGGATATAAATTGCCACCGATAAGTCTGTTAAAAGAATAAGAAAGCCTACACATTGTATTAAAAGAGAAATTGTGCCTCAGAGGGTCTGTCTAAAACAACAGGGATTTAAAATAAAAGCCTGGGCTAAGGTGAGTCAAGAAGACCCTGGCTCCAGAAGAAATAGGAAGCATGGAGCATAAGACACTGGCACTTTGCATCTCAGTCCATGGGAAGCTGCAGGCAGGCCAACTGTGGGAACTGTTTCCTCACCATCTACCACACAGATAGGGGGTCAAGAGCCCTGGACTCAATCCTGTTTGCATCACTCATTAGCTGGGTGGCTTTTGGCCAGTGACCTAACAGCTGATATCCCATTGTCTTCAACTGCACATTGACAGTAATGGTACCATTCTTATAGGTCACTACAAAGAATAGAGATAACAAACCCATAGCCCCTAGACCTGCAGCCAGGAGAGGCTCACTAAAGGGCAGCAGTTGCCACTTGCAGAAAGTCTTGCTGGCTACAACAGGGAGATTTTGAGAACATGAGGTTGTGTTACTGTCTCAGCCTTCCTGGGACAGAAAGATCACTCAAGAAAGGTTAAGAATTTTAATAAAATAGATCATATTGGTGCATGATACAACTGGTCTTAAGAAACAAGCACCATTTATAAGCCACTCAATTGCAACTTCATCATTGTGAACGGGTCATGGGTGACTGCTTAATTATGTCATTCCAGCTTTTGCTTGCATTCCTCAGCTAAGGTCATTTCCATGAGGCTATCAGAAGGCTACTGATAAAGGCTTCTCTGGGAGGGATCAGGGAAGAGTCGTAGTGATCATACAATGGACTTCCTCTTTGTCACAGGTGTACTTAATCGAGTGGAGGTACCATGCTGAAATTAACACAAATGCTTTACTAAGGAAGACTTGTGCCCGGCTTTTTTGCTCCCAAAGGAAGACCTGCAATTCTCCCTGGATTCCACACTGAGCCACTTTTGGGGAAGTCATAGCAATTCCTTTGCATGTAGCCTAGAGGGTGGCTCTTCATTTAGAGTGGCAGCATCTCAGGGATAATGAGCATAATTTCTTCAGCTGCAATGACCTAATGTCAGTGCTCCACTGTTTTGACTGTCGCTCCCACCTACCTCAGAGAATATGGAGTGTGAAGGAGGAGACAAAGGGTCATGATAGGAATCAGGAGAAATGTGAACATCTGGACAGGCAGTATCTGCCTTCTCCTCCCCAAAGCTGAAAGGTGAAAGAGGCACAGCAGATCCTTTGAAACCAGACCTGAGTATACACTTCTGCAGTTTTTGCCTGAGAGATCTGGCCAGGCATCTACCTCGGGGCATCTGAGGACTCAATGATATATGACACTTTTGCACTCTGGGTTGCTCAGGATGGCCACCTAAGTGGGCCAGCGAGCAGTGCAATCTGCCCAAGAGATCTGGACAGAATGTTGATAGCGATTTGACAGAATATGCTTGTTTTGTTGACTATGACAGGATATGGGCTCACATTGCATAATGCATGTTTTCTTTTGTGGTTCATTTTTTCTGGTAATCTATCAGGTTTTTCAAACGCATTAGTCTGTAACAAATTGGAACTTAAACAAAATAAAATGAAAATAGGGTCTTCCCACAAAGAGTGTGAGAGGCACTGACTATATCCTGGTGGTTCTTTCCTCTGTAAGGTCCCAAAACTTTTCCTGAGAGCCTTTGCTATTGCCTTGGGAACCGAACACGGCAGGGTCCCCATCTACTGCTCTTGTCCTGGGATTTGCCACAGCAGCTCATTTTAACAATGAAGGCAATCTTGGATCTTCCACATTTCACTCAAAGGAGGGATGAAGATAACACCACATCTACCTCAGACAGTTCTGGGGAAGGTTGCATGTGTTACCTGCACATGAGTTCAGAGCAGTGCTGGCCTTAAGCAAAGATACATAAGTTCTATTATTATTATTATTATTATTATTATTATTATTACCAATTGGGGTCTTTATCAGTTTCAACTTTTAAAAGAGTTCCACAAATAAAACTATGCTTGAAAAACCACGTGTACTTCAAGTTACCAATTCAGTGCAGACTAACTGAATGAGAAGGCTGAATAAAGACCCGTTTTGAGAGTTTCGGTATGTGTCAATCCATGCATGGGGATTTCAGCGGGGTGGGGGTTGAAGGGCTTGGGGGTTGAAGCAGATTTGTAAAGTTTCCCACAGTAATTACCCATAGTGTGAAACATATGTCAATAGCTACACGATGTATCTGAGATTTCACATTTTAGTATTCACTCTTAAGTTTTCACATTTCAGGACCATCTCTCTCTCTCTCTCTTTTGCTCTCTCTCTATCTCTGTGAGGTTGAACTCAGGACTTCACCCTTGCTAGGCAAGCACTATACCACTTGAGCCACTCTGCCAGCCCACAGTAACATCTCTTAAAATATATGTGTTAATGACAGATAATTTCTCAGTCCATTTTTATTAAATAGACTTTCTGGAATATTTAGAATGTTTCTAAGAGTGGGTACCAATGAGAGGGTGGTGTGCATGAGGAAAGGGTGAATAAGGGTGAATATGATGGATGTATTTTATATTCATGTATGAAAATAGAAGAGTGAAACCTGTTGAAATTATTCTAAGAGGGGGCAGGGGGAGGAGAGAGAATGATGGAGGGGGTAAATCTAAGTAAGATATATTGTAAATATATCTGTGATAAATATACACTGTATAAATATACACAACTAGTATATGCTAATAAAATTTTTATATGAAATAGAACAAATAAACCCCTTGCAATAACTTTAAGTGGGGCAGAGAGGAGGTTTAGGGGAAGAAACTGTGGGGGTGATCTAACCAATGTACAATATAAAACTATTTGGAATTGTCACAGTGAATCCCCTCTGTACAACTAACTTATCTTAATAAAAAATTATGAAAAAGAAGAATAAAAAGGTAGGCTGGAAACCTGCAGATAGCCACAGGAAGAGATAGCCTCTTCCTGTGTGTAAGAGGAAGAATGGTGGGAAAAGGAGAGGCTAGAGGTTTGAAGACTAGCCACCCCACTCCATAATTCAGCCCCCCGGGGGGGAAATGCTAGGTGGTCCAGGCTTCTGGTAGTGAACCCTTGAACTGATGTTTAAAAGGACAGATTTATAGTAACCTGATTACTACTGATAGAATTGATGAAATCAACTTGGTATTTATGTCTGATAATAGCTGCAGTTCTTTTGTTAATTTGCTGAATTGTCTTTGGGCCTCAGTTTCTTCACCTACAAAGTAGGAATTCCAATAATATCTACATCAAGAGTTTGTTACATAAAATGATATAATGTATACAAAATGCCTGATAAGGCATGAAGAGCTTGTGTGATAAACATCCTTACAGTTAATTTTGTTTAGCACTTTAAAGAATCTTTTTTTCCTACTACAGAAATACCATATCTCTTGTTAAATTTAGAAACTAAATTTAGAAACTATACAAATGAACAAATGTAAGAATAAAGGTCTCTGATAATCTCCAAAAGCCATGTTTAGCTAACACTATTACTTATTTGTGTATGTCTTTCTAGCCTTTTTTTGCTACTTATTGGAATTATTATTTAAAAAATACAGTCATACTGTTTGGAAGAATTTTGAATAATATTTTCAGTTAATAATTTATCATGTAGATGGATATAAATAAATATTGTTGCAACATCTTTTGTAAAGGTGTAATTTTACCATGTGAAGATGACAAAATTTTGTTTTAAAAATTGTGTTTTCTAAGTTTTACTTTTTCCTTTTTGATGTTTACATTCTCTAAACATTTTGATGAACATTTTTATGGGCAGTAAACCTTTCTATCTTTAAGATTATTTTCAGAATTAGTCTTGTAGGGCAAAAAAGTTTCTTTTTATGCTTTTCTGATGATTATTTTAGTTAGCATTAAGAAGAGTGATGTCATTTTATGCCAACACCAGCAATGAATGGGATACTTCCCCATTCATTTCTCAACCTCAAATATGAGGTAATGTGGAGTTAAGAGAAATATGCTCAGTGATACACACCCATAGTAGCATCCCTGTTGTCCTGGGGACTGTGAAGTGGGGAGCTCTGGTGCTTCCAGGCTCCTCAGGGATTCCTGAGCTCTGAGTAAATTAAGACATGCCATAGTGAGGCCTCCTTGGCAAGGCTTACCAGAACCTGCTTCCTAAATAGTTACCACTGGAACAATGGAAGCCTCTTCACCTGATTTTGAAGACTCTATTATGTGTTTTTTTCCCCAGAAACAGAGTAGATGCTGAATTTCTGTATCTTTGGTTTCTGATTATTTCCTTTGATTGTAAATATAATACAAACTCACCTAAATGAAATTTATAATGATGACATCATTCTTTTAACAATGCTAAGATGAGCTGCTCTACTCAGACATTTTGGATGGAAATATTTATTTTTAATTCCTGCCAGCTTATAGTTTCCTTACTATGAAGAATGCACTTTTAACCTTTAAACTTAACTTCCCATGTGGATGTTGGAGGGAGGTGGCTTGGCAAGTGGTTTCTGCACTGACCTGTGGATCGTGCAGATGTAATGGATGTAATGCCTTTGGCCCAGGGATGAGGAGGCAAACCAAACAGCAAATTTCATCTTTCCCCCGCCACAGAGAATTCCATCGCCCACAGGGAGATTAAATTCCATAAATCAACCAATTTGGGTTATAATACATATACGCATAGAGATGTCACAATGAAACTCCTTGTATAGTTACCCTAAACAAACAATAATATCTTTTTTTCAAAATGGAGAACAGGGAGGTAAAACAGATCCTATCGGGGGACTGGTGCCAGTGGGAGGGGGAGGATATAAGGTAACAGCGTAGGAGGGTGAATATGATGGTAATATTATGTATTTGTGTACGTACATGGACAAAAGGGAGCTGTCAAAATTATTATAGGGATAGGAGGAAGGGGATAAAGGAAAATGATGGAGGGGCAAATTTAATGAAGATATGTTGTAAGTGCTTTTGTAAATGTCAGTATGTACTTCTGGTATAACAATAATATGATCATAAAAATATAAAAAAATAAAAAATAACACCAGAGGCTACTACTATGTGAATACAGAGCTGAAAGCTTCCCAGGAAATGAAAATGATGAGAAGGGAGAAAGATTGAAAGCAAAATAATCAAGAAAATGAGTCAGTGAAATAAGAGTGGAAGAAGTCTACTTATAGCCATTAAAGTTAAAATATTGGTAGGAAACTCTGACAGTATGCATATTAAATTGCCAATTTCACTTAGCATTCACAAAAGTGACTACTGGAGATAGACATTAAATAAAAATGGCCTCTGCTACTTTTAAATGATTATTCAAAAGGTGAAAAGGGAGGTATCAAAATATGTCTTTTTCTTTTCACAAATAATTCATGAAAGAAAGAAAGTGTTATACAGTAAATTAATGATTTAACTTTTTCACTAAAAAGACTGATGTTTTAATAAGTTTCAAATTTTCAGTTTGGGTCCTTTGTGACATTGGTTAAGAGTCAGTTAGCAAAAATTATTGGAGAATAGAATCCCTGGGGTAGCAGCAATAGGAAATATGAACTCTCCGTCAAAGTGCTAAGAAATAATATTAATTCACTGGAACCAAACTCTGTAGGCAACAAACTCAGAAAGTCAGTGGCTTACCAGTGAATGTCACAGGTAAGGGAAAAGCTGGAAAGACAGCAGCAATGAAGAGAACAAAGAAAGTGTACTTGGAGAAGGCATCAAAATGGCACCAGAAGTTTACAGATGCCTGTGAAGCTAGTCCCGAAGGGCTGAGAATTCTAGTGATGTTTTGCATTTTAAACTCAGGACAAACGCAGGAGTCAATGCCAAAAACGAAAAGCAAAAGGATGTGGAGGCTGAAGTCACGCAGAAAACAGCAAAGGTCACGATGAGTGCAACTTTCTTACCGGGACGAAAAATAAGTTTTGCGCACGCAGAGTCGCCGCTTGGTTATTTGAGGCAGACAAATTTACATTCGATGTATTGGCAGTTGGAGGGATTGCTTCCTCTGAGTCACTCAGGAAAAACTGTGGAGAGAAATATTTTTTCAGTAAATTGGTGCAAAGTCCAGTGTCTCTTCACTGAAAGTGCTCATTAGCTTTCATCTTTTCCTTTTTGAAGCTTTTGGAAATTCTTCTGCTCAATAAGTGCTTCAGAATAAGTGAAGCCAGGGAATCTTCAAGATTGATGTTAAGGAAAATGGAACCACCTGCATTAAATCCTAAGTTAAAAATGCAAAAAGTCAGGAAAAGGGTTTGGTTGGCCAACATCACTACATTCAAACCATTCAACTCTCTTCAAAATCAGGGCATTGAGAATGCTTTTTTTTTTTGCAGTATCTTTGCCATCTTGGTTCAAACATTGAATGAGTCAATAGGTTTTTGTGAGTTGCAAGAAAAGAAATTGTTTTTATGGGCAAAAAGCAATCACTGTCACCAGAATTTGTTTCTATTATTTGTGAGCATGTGGCAGCTCAGACAATGAGGAATTGCAGATGTGAGACGATATTGGTCCTCAGGACTGTTGGAATGGGATTGGAATTAAAACAAGATAAAGGTAATTAATGTAATGATCACTAAGATCAACACCCAGAAGTAAAGTGTCAACCAGTTAGCAAGGCAGAAGAAACTCAACCTCTCACTCATTCTCTCTGTCTCTCTCTCTGTCTCTCTTTCTCTCTCCACTCCCTCTCTCTAGGTCTCTCTTTCTCATAGAGACCAGGGATCACTTTGCTGTAATGTGGTTAAGGATCACAGGACTGTTTTGGAAAGAAAAGCTAGAGCATCTTGACTTGAACCCGTTTCTGTTTCCAGAAAGAAATTAATTTTGTCTATAAATTCACGTTGTGCAGTCAGCATAAGTTTAAACATTCAAAGTTTAAAAAGTAAAACTTACCATTTATATAGTTGCTTTTCTTTGTGTCTATTTGTTTATTTCCTTTGATGTTATAGTTCTTGTCAAATAGCAAAACTAACTTACTTATGTTGGTAGGAAGATATTAATGTGGTATATTCTTGGGGTTTGTGCCTCTTCTATTCCAAAGGTAAGGAAGAGAAACACAATGGGTTTGCCTGACTAAAGAACAATATATTCACAGGTGAAATACAAAGGCAAGCCCCCCCACCCCAAACAATGAACAGACACTAAAACAATGGATGAGAACGTAAAACAGGTCATATTACAGGGAGGGAATCAGTGATAGAGAGAGAGAGTAAATGATATTTTTCTGCACATGTATGAATATGAAACATTGAAACCTGTCAAAGTCACTTCAAGATGAGGAAGGAGAAAAAGGAAGCTAATGGAAGAGATGAACCAAACCTGGGTACACTGTATGCATACATGGAAATGTCACAATGAAATCCCTGTATAACTGTCATATAAAAAAAAGCATTTAAAAAGAATACCAGATATGTTTCTCCCTATTATACCATTTGATAAGACTTAATGAAATGCTGATTTTAAAGTTGAAGAAATGGTGTTTATTTACTGTTAAAGAATATATATCAAATGTCTCAATCTCTAGTTGAACTACAAATTTGCTACTTCTTTGAAAAAATTGTATTGGGAAAAAAAGGAATAGAGTAATACTTGGCAAATATTGGACTCAAAAATATGAAAAATTTAAATTTGATAGATGCCAAATTCAATTGGTTTAAACAGTAAAGAACCAAGAAATGACAATTAAAGGAGGCTGTTCAGTCACCAAGTTTAGTTTCAGGTACCCAAGATCTAAATATAATTAATGAAATCTTCTTGATTATATCA
The DNA here is from genome assembly GCF_047511655.1 of Castor canadensis. Classification (NCBI taxonomy): domain Eukaryota; kingdom Metazoa; phylum Chordata; class Mammalia; order Rodentia; family Castoridae; genus Castor; species Castor canadensis. Next base: position 171,512,819 of record NC_133391.1, read on the forward strand.
CCACATTGGCAAGAAAGTGAGTTTGTAAAATAAGGTGATGTGCTCTTGCTGCGTGAGTGGAGAGGTACAGGTCTCACAAGGGCGGTAAAGGGTAAATATTGTGATGCACACTTGAAAAACAGAACACTTACACCATGATGCCCAGGAGTGCTGCCATAGCCCCTCTGCTGTCACTGTCTAGTGTTTATTAAATATCCCCAAATCAGGAAGCTTTTCTAATCCCTTATCCTTCTTTTTCTAAGTTAAGCTGCCTCAACTTTCCACATAGAATGAATTTCCAACATCATAATTATCTGGGGGAACCCCTCACTGGATCCATTTTCATTTCTAACCCTTGATAATAACTGGAAAAATGATATTGCCATCTTGAATAAGAGCGCCTCGTAAAGTGCTAAAGAACACCCCCATATGTTTAGCCTTATGTCCAAATTTTATATTTCCTTGGAAAGTTAAACCATACCACAACTATGCTTTTCAAATACTGTTAGATTTCAAATGCACAATCTATATGGTGTTTTATGCCTTATGACATTATTGTGTTTGTCATTTGGTAGGATTTAGAAGTCCCGATGGATTACCAGTTAACCTCAGCTAACTGTGAGGCTCAAAAATTTTGTATGACTTATTCATAATAAATCTCCTGGAAGTTTCTCAGAAATGATGCAGACAATCACATTGTCAAACTGTCAGAATGAACAATGGCAGGACTGTTTGTTTCTTATACCTGATTCTAAACAGTTGGCTGGAAAATGAAAACTGAACAAAGCAAGGTCATTTGCAACTAGATACCAAAAATCAACATTTGAAAAAAATATAGACAACAAATTGTGTTTCTTCACTTTTTATTGAGGTATTTATTATTTTCAAATGTTTAAAACTTCCTGGTAAAATCTCTCTATTCACCAAAATACAGATAACAAATTGTGTTCACTTTTTATTGAGATATTTATTATCACATAGATGAACATCAAATGTTTAAAACTTCCTATTGAAAGCTCACTATCCACTTTTCATAAAACTGACCTGGACCTTCTGTTATCCAACATAATAAGATCTTAAAAGGCCCAGTCCTCTGAACACACTATTCCTGCTGACCCCTGCTCTCCTCAGTGCTGTTAATATTCAGGTTCAAATAAAACACTAGTGAGCAAAACTAGATGCAAAGCCTCAGTGTGAACTGGCCTATCTCCATGGTCATGAGCAGCCTCAAGCCCCCTCAAATTGTCTCAACACATCTGCCCCCTCTGCATTGGACAAGGTAATGGCAGGTGACACTAGAGAAGCCATTAATAAGGACTGTCTGCCACTGACTGGGAAACTCAGGGCTAAGGGAGCCTCTGGTCTACAGTATCAGTAAGAAAATGAGAGCCTTGAGGATGGTATGATAGGTGAGATTAGTCAGACACAAAAGGACACTTATTGTGGGATTACACTTACAGGGGGCACGCAGAATAGGAAAATTAATAGGGACAGTTGCCAGAGAATGGAGAAAGGGGAATGGGGAGCTTGTTTAAGGGGGACAGAGTTTGTGTTTGGGATGATGATCAAGTTCTGGATATATTGGTGGTGACTGCATGACACTGCAAATATACTTTATACACCTAAAATGGTTAAATAATACCTTTAATGTAACTTTTTGCACAAGATAAGTGATATTAGAAACAGGAAAAGAAAGGAAATAAAAGGAAAACATCATGACTTTGTCCCTGGAAGAAAATGTAACTACAGGGGCTGTACATGAAGACAGGAATGGGACTACAATTTTTTTTAAATGAAGTTTTCTGACAGATAATTTTTTTCTCAATGAATTAAGCAAAGCAGGTACACACATGTATGCCATTTCCTACAACCAACACAGACAGCTACTATTGTTATTGAAATGTGAGTCCTCCCCTCACTGGGTTAACAGCTGTGAAGAAGTACAAATACAACTTGGGAGTGGGACTCAGTTGTTTGGAAAATGTGTTCCCGGAGGCAATATTGGGAAAAATGTAAAAATCTATACCTCATTTACAGAAGCCTCCCCATTACAGACAATTGAAAGCAAAGCTAGGAAAAAAGGCACTGAAACAACACTGGGAGAGTTTAATGGAGGGCAGATGGACCCTGGGTTTTGTCCCTTTTCCAGAGGGAGGTTGAGAGAGAGGAAAGAAGGGGGTGCTTACCGCCCTGGTGCTGTGCCCCACCAAGTCCGTTCTAACCTACAGCTCTGCTCCAGTGCTCCCAGTGCTTCTCTGGCCCACTTGGGGACAGGTGGGAGCCAGGAGGCTGGTCTGGCCCTCAGAGGAACTGGAGGGCTTTTCTCTGCAAACCCTCAGATATGATCAAAGGCAGGGCCTCATAGACAAACCCTTCTTCCATGATTAGCAAGAAATTTTAAGAAAACTCTACAACTAGGCAGGATTACTTCCTTTTCAAATCCAATGTTGGCCTTTATCCTTCATGATCTTTCTTTGACATAAACAGAAGAGGAGCACCTGCATGGAAAGGTGCCACTTGGGACACTTTAATAAAAGTGGCATTTCTCCTGCACAAGGGCCAGGGGGCGGGGGATGGGAAACTGTGGCCCAGGAAGGAAAAACAGTGATTTAGCTCAGTCTTTTCTCTACAGAAGGTTGATTAGTGTGCAGCACAAAATCGTGTTCCATTTCCTACTCAAAGAGCACCCATCAGACTTTGCATGCATCTTTGGCAGACTTCTGTACCTCACATGGAAATGTGAGAAAGAAAAATGACACAGGAAGATAGCTGTTTCTTGGTGAAGCCCAACTTCTTCTCTCTAGAAGGATCATAGTTACTGTGGGAAACAAGCCTCCTCCTAAATGCTCAGTTTGTCAAGCATTTATAGACGGTCGGTAAACTGCCTGTCACTCATGATTAATTATCCTCTGTGGAAATGGGTATTTTCCAAATCAAAAGCTATATTCTCATAAAAATTTTGGTAATAAATCCTGGTTGTGCAAACTCAAACTGGATTTTACAAATCAAATGGTTTCTTTTTTCAAACGGTTGTGTGCTTCCTTCATTCACTCTCACGACTGCTCACTCACTCACTGCCAATTCATTCACTTACTTAAGAACTAAAGAATGACTATGGAAATGTCACAATGAAATCACCCATACAACTATTATATGCTAATAAAAATGTTTTAAAAAGAATTAATGAATGGCTACTCCTTACACAAAATGCACTTTCCTAAGACATTCCTAGGACATATGGAAATAATGAAAAAAAGAGCTCCTCAAAGAGCTATCTTCCCATGCATTCCCATGTTAATTAAAGCATTGTTCACCATAACCAAGATATGGTCCAATGAATGGATAAAGAAAATGTGGTATGCACAAAGTAATATTATCAGTCTTAAAAAGGAAGAAAATCCTGTCATTGCAACCACATGGAGAGTCTGGAGGATATTATGCTAAGTGAAGTAAACCAGTCCAGAAAGAAAAATACCACATGATCTCAACTGCATATGGAATTTCAGAAAACTGAATCTCATGGAAACACAGAATAACAAGCACTAGGGTAAGAAGACAGGAAGTGGGGAGATGAAGGTCAAAGAGTAAAATTACAGTTCTGTAGGGTAAATAAGTCTAGAGGTCTAATGTATACATTAGACACAGGATTTGTGTACAGTGAAAGTTTCTAGAGTTGGGGTGATCTTTTACACACTCACACACACAAACTATGGATGGTTTTATTAAATTGCTTATCTGTAGTAATATTTCATTATGTAAATTTACACCAAAACATCATGTTCCACACTTTAAATTTATATGGGAAGGAAGGAAGGAAGAAAGGAAGGTTGTCCTTTCTCATCTTTCGCCTTCCTTCTCTTCCCTTTGTCTATGAGCAAATGCCTTGTCCCCACCCTTCAGAATGCAGCCTAGCAAGCCCACTCCACCTCCTTGCCTCCTCTATTGCCTTTATTGCTGACTACTGTACTTACGATAATTTGATAATGAGTTTACCTGCAACCCTCTGTGACTCCTGGAAGCCAGAGCATGCATTCTGGGCATCCAAAAATGGACCAGGAACACATTTATACACTTATGTACAATAATTGTTTTTCAGAATGAGTGCTTTCTACTGAATGAAAACAATGCCATTAAGTATTATTGTCAAGTTATATATGGTCTGTCACCTCAGGCTGAGTGCATGCTTTTTAGGAGGAAAGAACAATACCTTGTGACACTGTTCTCCAAACACCAGCAGTCTGCAGCACGCACTGCGAACTGATGATGATGATGATGTTGTGAGAATAATAAATACAGATGTGTCTCCAGGCACATTGGTGGCCTAAAAGTGTCTATTTTGGGAGGAGATCCCAGAAATGATGATATTGATATGGGAAGAGTGTTCATCGGTTCCATATTTACAAAATTGCCAGTGCCATCTAAGTGTAGTGGAAATGATGGCTCATGTGACCCTCAGGACCAACCTGGCTGAGGGGTCATGGATCCCACTTTTGAGAAGTGGAAATGGAACCTGAGAAGTTTAATGAAGATGTATCCCAAATTGTGTCACATGGGTATGACCTGGAATTTCAAATCAGGCCTTTAATAACCTCTAGGAAAGGACAGGGTCACTCACTCTGATGGTTCCAATATCACTCCTGCCTATCCTAATGACATTCCGTGTCATGTCTGAAGTCTTCTGGGCAGCCACCATGATAAAGGAAGTAAGGAACAGCTTCAAGAAACCAACTTCTTTAGCTTGTGCTAAAGAATCCTTTTCCTTACACGAGCTACTGCACAGCTGTGAAACGTTAAAGTCAATAGGAAGCAAGTTGTGTTACCAAAGATGTCCTGTATAAATGTGTTTTGTGACAAGCCACAGAGGCAGGAATGCCTGCCTGCTGTGACCCTGACTCAACCCTGTGGCTTACCATGTTGAACACAGCCATGGTCAGAATGATGGCGGTGGTGATGACTGTGAGGGAGACTCGAGGCCAGGGGCGGTTTGCAATGATGCCTGATGACTTCAAAAGCCACATGAGAGAGGCAGAGGCTTTTTTGCTACATTGCTGGAAGGAGAGAGAAAGAAAAGGAAATTTATTGCTGTTTAACATTTTCTCTTAAGTTTTTAACGATGATGTCTAAAAACCACAAGAAATGCCAACACTGTTCATAGACTAGAAACAACTAGACTGTATTCTCCCGAGGGAACACAACAGTCACAAACCTAGTAAAATTATGTAGGCATCATTGTTTCATACTAAGAACCAATTAAGTAACTGTGACAAAGGTATAATGCAATTATACGCCTTTAAAAAGAGTCCCAAAGTTATGTTTTTAAGGAATTCTTTTGACAGAGAAAAAAAATGTCATTTAACTAAATCACTCTGGAGGATGCATTGTATCTCATTTGTCAGTTTTATAAATTCAGCTGATTTGTGAAAAAAGCAGATCAGCATGACTCCCACTCCTTTTGTTGCAGCAGCAGGCTGATCACAACAATACAACCACACTGGAGACGTAGTGGGGTGTCTGGTCCCACAAAGATCAGGTCCCACGGTCCTAGGCATAGGGAACAATAACCACACCTCATCCTGTTTTGTGGGCTTTCAGAAGCTCTGTTTAAAAATTTCTAAACAATTTTTAATGGTGTGGAAAAATACAACATAAAATTTATCTTTTAAAATCACCTTTTAAGTGTAGAATTATGCTAACTGTATTTACATCTTATGACATCTCTAGAATTTTTTTATCTTGAAAAAACACTGAAACTGTACCTATTGAACGCTAGCTCCTGTTCCTGTGATTTTTATCATTGTAGGCACCTGATTTAAGTGAACCACTGTAGTGTTTGCCCTTCTGATGGCACATTTCACTTAGCATAATTCCTCAAAGTTCATCATATTGTATCATATCATATTCGACAGAATTTCCTTCTTTTTAAAAGGCTGAATAAAATCCCACAGTACATGTTTTGTTTATCCATTCATTCATCCCTTGGAGGATATGTGGGATACTTCCATCTTCTAAGCTATGGTGAAAATGTTGCTATACGCATGAATCTCTTGCTACAAGACGGAATGTACACCTTTAGAGAATGGTGGCCAGAGTCTCAGAGATGACCTCACCTCATCCTGACAGCCACCTTTCAAGGAAGGCACCATGGTGAACTCACTTGAGTTCAAGGGAAAGGGCAAAGCGCAGAGAACTCCATCAACGTGTGGGTTCCATGAATGCTCTCTGAGCAGATGGGAATTTGGGTATGTCGTCTGATATGACAGGAAGAACTTAAAGACTTATCCAGGGATCTACATTTTAATTCTTTATGTTAAAGAAACTGTGGCTCCCAAGGCTTTGTGCTCTGGAAGCATACAAAAAAGATGACTTAAGAAAATTCAGAAGATCATAGGACTAAAGAAATTATACTCTTTCACCTGACCTACTGACCTGCTAGACCTAGTTTAAACTCAAATAGGGAATATTCCCGAATAGCATTAACAAGCACCATTTTTATTTCTCTACCTCTTACACATTTTCTTTCTGAATTAAATATTGTAGATATAAGCATTGCAATATACTAAATGTCCATACAACGATTAAATGAGATTAATACAGGAGAAGAACACAGGTTAGAAGAGTCAAGAGCCATCCAATGGTTTCAATACCCCACAGCCATCAAATCTTCTGAACTTTACTATCCACTCTGGTCTTGGTTTCTTCAACTTTAAAATGAGGATTACAATAATGCCTGCCTCCTCAGCCTAGTCAGAGATTTAAATGAGCTACATAGGGTACTGGAGATAGGACTTTTAGTTGTTGACTCTTGTTATTTCAATGAAGAAAGCATGATATTTCTCAGAAACATTTTAGTTTCTAAGAATCCATTTGCTTTATAGTTTTTTGGATAACAACACTAAAAACTACTCTTTCTCCTTTTTCTCACCATGGCCTTCCCCCTTCCAGGGCCTGATATAAAAGAGGAAGAATGTTTGTCTATAGAGGCCCCACTGATGATTCACCACTTGGGGAGATTTTCCCAAGCACTTCCCTGGCTTCTTTGAGAGTGTGTCAGAGAGTTTGAACAGTGCTGCCATGGCCTCCAGAGGCAGCCAGGAGCTGAATCACTGACTGGTGCAGAAGGTGACTGGGCTGAGCTCTTCAGAGCATCTTCCCACCTGTAACTTGGGAGCCAGATCTGCCCTTCATGCATGTAGTCAAGAGCAGAGTTTTAGAAGGGGCTGGTGATGGCCCTAAATCTGCCATTAAATAGGATGATCCTTAATGCTATTAGCATGCAGGATTACAGAGGTCACGTACCCAGAGAATACCCACCTGAGGAAGCTTATAGTTGCTGTTTAATGCATGCTATTTCTAGTGATAAAAGTGGTACAGAATACTATCAGATCTGTGCTCTGTAGGAGAAGCTGTGATGAAGTATCAAGACTCAAGTTCACCCAGGTACCAGTGGCTCCTGCCTTCAATCTTAGCTACTCTGGAGGGAGAGATTGGGAAGATCATGGTTTCAAGCCAGCCAGGGCAAACAGCTCGTCAAGACCCTATCTAAAAAATATCCAGGACAAAAAAGGATTAGTGGAGTGGCTCAAGCGATAGGGTGCCTGCCTAGAAAGTATGAAGCCCTAAGTTCAAATCCAAGTGCCTCCCCTTTTGGGTTCCTTTTCAAGTCAGATAACATCCTCATCTATCTCAGATTCCAACAGGTTATGGTGTTTAATTTGGTTCTGGAAAAGTAAGACATTATTCATGTATTTGTGTACTGATGGACTAGAAGAATTAGGGTTTTTTTTGTATCAATACAGACATTAAGATCAATGCTTTTCTGTCTAAAGGAAATTATAAACACATATGGTATTGAAAACATTAAGACAGAAAGCACCAATCCTTATCACTTTAAAGAGACAATCTAAATCTAAGTCAGATTCCATACCATAACCAATAGGGAAAAATATTATCTAGTTACTACACAGAAATATTTTTGAAATTATGAAATTAAAACAAGTTACTCTGAGTTTTTAAAAAATACCTGATGACAATCTTAACAAATATGCTACCTAATAGTGATGTTATATTCTGCTCATAAGCTCACCATTGACTGAAACAGAGCTGTGCAAATGTACAATAATGTCAGTGCTCTTTTGTGACATTCTGAGTAATGTGACACACATGTGGCATTTGAGTGCAAGACACTAAGTGTGGGGTTTGGTGTGTGGGGCTCAGGGCTACAGATTCAGGGTGCACCCACATAGTTTTCATACATACCTAAAAGTACCCTGTGAAGCAATTTTTTAAACTTATCATTGCTTTCCAAGTTCAGGGAGGCACACAGTTTTATTTCCTTCCCATCAGCAAGTAGAAGCAAAGGAGATAAAGCTTTTGTGAAGAACAACTGGTCAACATTGCTGGTATCTGGGACAAGGAAGTAGAATTTGATATGGAGCCAGAAGAAACCAATGATGAGAATAAGAGGAGGAAAAAGACAAAGATTTTTAAAATAGAAGGAACCTGATTAAGGAAAAAAGGAGAATGGTTCAATTTGCAGCTCTCTATAGAAATGGCACTTCATGGTCATCAGTTCAAGTTGCTCTGTTTTGGTTATATATTCCAATCAAGTCATTGGTAGAGAAGTAAGTTTATAAAAATCCCTGGCCATTCTAATTCAATGTTAATAATGAGGACATTTCCAATGATATTTTCCCTTACTTGGAAGCTGCTACTCAACAGAAAATGGGAAGATGCCTGCCATGAGCCCCGTGTAGTGCAGCCGTGAGCTTTATCTTGGTTTGACTACTTGTGTCATTTCAGCCAAATCTGCAAATCTGGCTCTTCCTGTTTTGCTTATCTTCAGAGTCCCCAGGGTCCTAGGATTGTTTTTTATTTATTTATTTTTTTGGGGGCTTCCATTTACAGTGAGCTTACTGTGTCCTTCAGAAATGCCCTTGGCTGCTAAGGACACATTCATTACTAACAAACATAGGATTGGCACTAAATGTAGTGGGACACATAAAAGAAGAAATAATACACACTTACAAGAAAACCTTACTACCTACTTAGTGCTGGGCATGATGGGCAGTGTGGTGTGGTAGAAATTGTGTGAGATGAATACTGAAGTTCTTATCTCTGTGCAGGCAGATAGTCCATGGGAAAATAAAATATTTGTACATTTTATTGGGAATAAAAAAGGCAAGGAAAATATCTCTACCAAAAATATTTCTCTCTCTGTGCCCCTTCTCTTCCTCTTTTTCTTAATCCAAACATTTTGTATTGGAAAAGACTGGTAGCCTCTTGCTACAAAATAATTCCTCATAATTTAACTTAATAATTATAAAAGTATTTACAATTTCTTTACCACCCTTTCCAAAAAATCAGATGATTTATCTGCAAAAGCAGATGCTTAAGTTATATGAAGATTAGTGAAATAAAGAATTCAGAAAAGTTATAAATACGGTAAGGTAACTGAGTCAGGAATTTTTACTATTAGCAAAGCAAAATGCACATTTAAATACTGCATGAAAAATACAGTGGCCAAGCTTTTTCAGGTAAATGTGTACTTTTTGAGTATTCACCTGAAGGAGAATCTATGTTGGCATTTCAGTTGGCTGAGGACCATCATCTGAATGACAGGAACACACTAAAGCAATAACTACTTTTAACACTTAATGTCTTAAGGACTGTCATGTGTAATTTGATTATTGAATTATACTTCAATTTCCTACAGAAACACTTACTTATTTCAATCAATCATATTTTACAAAATCAACCCATTTCTTTCTTGTGTCCTAGGGTGAGCCTGAATCTTTACTCTGTGACACTTATAGAGCTGTCCACATAGTGTTGGGTTTGCTGATATGCTTGCCTCTGGCCACATGCAGAGCTGGGTGAGGACAGTGACAATATCACATGTGTCTTCACAGTCCTCGAGCCCAACACAGTGTTTATTAAATAATGGGAACCCCACAGATGCTTTCTGAATATGTTCACTACTTTAATGATGGATCCAAAGAGAAATCCCCAAGGGACAGAAACCATGCTTTGTACTAGAGGGACTAATCTGTGAGTTTGGTCCAGGAGAGCCTAAAGCAGATCTGTGCTGCACCACCAGGGTTAAGCTTAGCTTCTAATGTCCATAGAGGAAAGAAGACATTGATATGAACCTGCAAAAGGTAGGCACCTCAATAAACCAGGAGGTCTCAAAGGCTGTTTCTTCCATGTGAAAAACTAGAACAACTTTATTCATTAGTTCAGGAAACATTTAAGTGAGCTTCTGATGACAAATACAAATTCTAAACACAAACATTAAGTTGGAAATTACATAATTTGTTTCATAATGAGAACCCAACTGAAGAGCTATTAACCAGGTCAAAGAAAATCCAGAAAAAGTCCTTGGGGTTCTGGTGAGGCAAGAACAACATTGCTTGTAAATGATATGTGACATTCAAGAGTGCAAGGCATCCCAGTTGGAGGCAGGAAAAATGGAAGCATCAATAGATACAAGAGGTATGAGAATTAGCATAAAATACCCAGTTATTACAGTCCAATGACACAAGACAAAATTGAAGCAAAAAATGAAGGATGAGATTCCATCATGAAAGAGAAAGTTGTTATGAGAAAATACCAGGGGTGTGTTATAAGAGGATCACCTAGACTCTCTAGAGAAGAAAATACAGAAGTTAAAATTTTAAACTCAATGATTATGCTAAGGAGGGAAAATAGATTTGAGGAAATAATTCATAAAACAGGGAGGGTTGAAGGAATGGAAAATATGAAAGAGGTTTAGATAGAAGCCACAGTGAAGAGGTTCACCTCTTTTTTTCAGTGATACTGGGGTTTGCATTCAGGGCCTCACACTTGCTAGTCAAGGACTCTTCACTTGAGCCCCAACCCTGGACATACCTCTAATTAAAGTTTGAGAACAGAAGAGAAGGAGCAGAGAAGAGACAGAATACAAAGAGACACTGGACAATGATGTAGAGTGGGTTGAGGTCTGTGGTTGAGGAGACATGGAGTTCACAACAGGAAAAATGGAAGGGAACCACACTTTAACACAAACTATTTTCCATAAGGACAAAGAGCAAATCCTACCAACAACCACAGAGGAAGACAGTCTCTACCAAAGGGTAACAATTAGGCAGACAGGAGACTTCTCAGTATAATAGAGATCAGGAAGCCACAGAATCTTGTTTTCAGAAAGTTGGAAAAACTACTGTAAGTGATCACAATGAGGAGAAAATAAAGCCCTTTAAAAATACAAAAAACAAGTATTATGCACAAGCTCTCATGGGAAGGATGAGAAAAAGAAGCACTTTAGTAAGAAGGAAACAACAGTCCCAGAGGAAGAAACCATACTCAGAAATAATGTTGAACAAAGAAATTGTTAAACAACAAGAATAATGATAACAATGAGTAATTAGAGCAGTTTTAACTTAGAAAAATTTAATCAGCATTAGCACGGAAGATGGGAAGGGATGATCAGAGTGGAGCACAGTCCCTGAATTTTTCCACAAGAAGATCAAGATATTAACCCATCTTCTCATCACACGCACATTACAGGTTTTAAGGGTAATAAGTAAAACCAAAACCCAGACTAGAAAATAAACCTTCCAAGTTACTCCAGAGAGTGGAAGACAATAAACTCCCTTGGTCAAGAGAAGGCAGACAAAGAGAAAAATAGATAAAAGGTAAGAGGACACATGGTGGATTCGCAAATAATATTGTGGCAGTAGTAATAATACATATAATGTATCATACTTGTCAGTAAAAGAGAGAGATTTTTGGATCACAGAAAATAACATGCTGTCAGATGTTGTTTACCAGAGACACACCTGAAAACTGCAAATGGACAAGAGGAAGCTAAAGGTAATAAGAGGGAGAAGGTACACGAAATTCAACCAAAAGAAGGCTACAATGTTGTACTAATATTAGAGAAAATAGACTTCAAGGGAAAGCACTCCTGTGGGGTAGAGTGCTTTTGTATTAGCCAGTGTCTGACCTACTTTTCCTTCCCCAAGATGACTTCAGTATTTGTGCTTTCTTCTCTGCATGGAACGAGGTGGGTGGGCTGGCACCATGGTACCTCTGCTATACAATGCACAAGGTAACACACTGGCAGAATACAGCTTCTGACATTTCCATTTGCTGGATCTAGCATATGTGTAGGGATGTTTTAGGTTAAAGTCACTCTCCTGTATTTGTTAGAGAGATGCAAGTCCCTCTCAGGTTGTTCAGAAGTTAAATCAGACAGCAACTGGGCACTTACTATTACTGGCCCCCAAATGAAAACTAGAATTTTTCTTTTACTGACAATTCTAATGAAAATGTGAAACCGCATCTCTTATTTCAGGTTTGATTTCTACCTGGATAACATAAGTTGTTTATTCAATAAAACAATACTTTGAAATACTGTTGTACACACAGAAATATTTTTCCAAGTATTATTATTAAGGATATTTTCTAACTAGAATATTTTAAAATCTAAACCTGGTTATAAATTAACCTTGTTTTAACTTTATCAAACATCTTTTACAATGGAGTTACACCTCACCTACAACCCAGTTGTAACTCATATGTCCCACAGGACTAGACTAGAGGTCCTTACGATTGGTCAAGGCACTGGGTGAGGTTGCCTTGACTTACCAAAGTGATTTTGATCCAAGAGTGGCCAACAGGTGCCACAAGGCCAGATTAATACCACCCAACCCATGTTCATGGACATGGACACCCCTCCCTAATTCTGGGCCCCTGTTGCTGGCAACCTCTCACACAGCCTGACCCTCCAGAACCTGCCTCTAGGAACAAGGTTGCAACACTTGATTCCAACTCTGGCTCTGATACTTTTTGCTGTACATCACTGAGAAAGTTTTGTAATGCCCGTAAGCCTCCTTGTCCTTAACTGTACAATGGAATTCCCTCCAAGGGCTCTTATGAGGACAAATGAGGCAGCCTATGCTAAGTGTCTGGCAGAATAAGTAGGCATTTGAACTTATTAATTAATTTTAAATTGTGACTAGGCTGGAATTGGAGCCACTCGTGGGGACCTTGTCTGCTACTAGCAGTTCAGATTGATCAGAAGGTTTAATACAAGGACAGGAAGTCTATGTGATCATGCAGTTATCACACTCAGATTCTGCTCCACTGTGTCTGTCCCATCCTCAAGAAACCCGATTACCACTTCTTATGCATTATTTTTTGTGGGTAAAGCTTTATTCTGAATAACTGGGAGTGGAAACTCATAGCAGTGCAGCACTCTGGAGTTCCTGTCCCTGATCCAAAACTGGGGGCTAGACAAGGCTATCTCTGGTGCCCTTTCTACTCTTGAGCCTCACAATTCTAAATGCCAACCAGCATCAGATGCAGAATGCAAAGCACATCAGGACAGCACCAAAAAACAAGCCATCTAAGGAGATCTGGTGCATGAAGACCCCAGGAAGATAGGCCTGAGTGCATGGAGACTAGGTGCATGGCAGGAGCTGAGCAGCCACTGTGAGCTGAATACAGAGCTTTGAGCTTGCAAGAAGTCAAATCTGGGTGAGGACGTGAGTGGGATGTTTTCTGAGTGTTGCTGCCAGGAAATTACATTTGGGTACCACCTGGCATGCCTTCAAGCTTTGTGACTTTAAATATTTATCCTGTCTTTCAAGTGTCTCAAGTACTGCAGTGAGCAAAGTATAGCTGAGATGAACTCAGTGCAAATGGTCTTATCTCACCGAGCAAAAGAAATAATGCAAACCTGAAGCCTGGTCTGCTAGCACTATGGAAACAGAACATGGTTCGTTGGAGTTGACTCATGAGAGTTGGAAGATTATCTCCATCCAAGGAGACAGACTGAGGCTTAGGGTTAGGGAGTTTAAGTGAACATGAATGAGTAGTATCAAAGCAGCCTGATTCCCCATTCTGTCAGTCAATTCACATGTTCATCTGCACATGTCACTTGTCCCCATACTAGGACTTTTGTAGCAGAAAAATGGACTTAGTCTTTTGGGGCACATTTAACTCTGCCTGAGCATCTGAGAAATGAGGAAGGAGCTACACAGAACCAGGGAGGAGAAGGAAGTAAAAGAGCCCATAGAAGAAGCTCTGGACATCTACAAGGATTTACTTAGCACCTGCTGATAAAACATATTTATGAGGACAGTGTTCTGCTGAGTCCAATGGGAGACAGAAAGGAAGTTTATGAAAATATTCTTGTTTTAAGGAACTTACTGCATGTGAGGTGAAACAAAAGAAAAAAAATACATGTCAACAGGAGATGTTATAAAATTGAGGCAAACTATGTAGCACAGATCATACATCCTGTGATGCCCAAAGAAGGACCATCACAAGGGTTAGATGTGGATTCCAAGAAGGGTTTCACAAACTCAACCAGCTGCTGACCACAGCCATGAGAAATAGCTGAGAAGTGAGCATGATTGCTGAGACAGGAGGCAATGGTCAAGCCTCAGGTGGGGGTGAAGGGGCAGAGAAGAGAGGGCTGGGCTTCTCACATAATGACAACAAGAAAGAAATCCTCTGACAATTTTCAGAACATGTCACTGAACAAGAATTTTCATGGCATATCTATCAACAGGAAGAATTGCATTTATTATCACACTTATTTTTTTTACCCATTTTTACCCTTTTCTATCTTTTTTATCAAACCTAGTTATAAAGTAACCAATCAATTTGATTTCCTCGTGCTACAGTTTCTGTGCAATGAGGGTGACAAGGACAAAGCTCTGGGAAGAAAAGTGTTTGTCAGGCTTACCTTATCCTCACTTCATAAAAGTAGCTTCCTTTAATTCTCATGCAGGGAATTTAATACTGGCATTACTGCGTTTGGTATTTATGTTTCAGAAGGTTAACATCATATGTTAACCGAATGTAAACCGGGGCATTACGTAATCTTTCAAAAGGTCAATATTTAATAAATAAATAAATAAATATGATCATTATCAAGCTTCATACAATTGGTAGGCTCTTCAAGAAGCCAAGGAAGATTTCTTGTTTTGGTGTTTAATTTTTTTGAGTTTTTTATGTATTTGGGATATTAATCCTCTATCCAATATATCTTGGAAAGATCTTCTCCCATTCTTTGGGTTTGCTTTTGATTTTAGAAATTGTTTCCTTTGAGGTACAGAAGTTTTAAAATTCTATATAATCTCATTTCTCAATTTTTGTTCTTATATCCTGACCAATTAGAGTCCTATTCATAAAATAATCGCTATCTTTACATATTCCAAATTTTATGAATTGAAAGTAGATGCAAAAGATTTTGTTTAAATTTTAAACAAATTTCCTGTTTATGAAAAGCTTCTAATTATATTTGCTTTCACTGCCACAAGTACTCTGAAAGCAATGATAAAAAATAAAACTGACAAATAAATAAGCAAAAACATGATTTTATGATATGACATGCAATATTTTATGGTGTCACTTGCAATATTTTAATCAAGTACAGTGATGCACCCTTCTTATCACAGCTCCTTGAGAGGCTGAGGCAGGAGGATCAGAAGTTCAAGGCCAGCCTTGAACTCAAAGAAAAAAAAAAGGCGCCCAACAGTCTAAACAATCTTCAAAGCAGCATCTTAGTTGTCTAGGAACTACCTGAGTTCATTGTTGGCCTGAAGGGCGATATTTCTTTGCTGTGAACTGTAGCTCTTGAAACGTAAATAAACAAGCTCCTTACTTTTGAAAGTTTTAAGAAAGAACCCCATTTGTATAAAATGAACACACTTTTAAAAGAAGTTCCATATTTGAAATACCTACCAAAAGCTGTCCAGCAAAGCAGACGAAGAGGATGAAGGTAAGTGAGAGGAACGCAGCTCCAAAGGAAATGCCAAGGATGGACGTTCTACCAGGAAATAAAAAGCAACAGGTTAGGGTGGAGATCCTGTCGATCATGCTGGAAACCTACCAACAATACTTTTGACTTAATTCTGAGTTAATTAAGTGAGGACTGTAATCCTTACTAATTTTTTGAGAAATGCTAATGGGGTTAAAATAAATGGTTAAATCTATGGTCATGGTTGATTCTTGTGATACCACTTAATAAAACTGTCCAGTTAACATCAGTTCTTTGTGAAAGACAGAAATCTTTCTAAATGGCTCACCTGTGTCCTGGGCACCTGAGGGCAAATCCTACATCTCTTTGGCCTCTTTCTTGCCACTGAGTTCCTAGCAGCTACTGCCACCAGGGCAGATTCATCATCATGGTCTTGAAGACCTCATTCCCACTGTCACTCCAGTTGACGGGAAAACACTGAGTCCTTACCTTCTCCAAACCCACTCCATCATATTCAACTTTGTTCAACACAGATGACACTAAATGTTTACTTTACTGGCACTCTCCCAGCATTTCAGAGGGTGAGACATTAACGTGGTTGACCAAGGCAGGAACGTGAAAGCATCCTGTGGTCATGAGAAAAGCATGCTCACAATTTAAACTCTGCTCCCCTCTCATAGTTTATAGGTTCATTTATAAGAATTGTATGTATTTCTAAGCAGTCTTTTAAATAATTAATTCAAAAGTTTTAAACTTCATTGAGTCCAAGGGTAGAAGTGTTCTGGAGTATGAAAAGGCCTCAAACATCATGAATAATCACAGACAAAATTCAAATGGAACATCCAAGGAGGTATCTAAGACTAGAATGGAAACCTGTGCCAATGAGGGTGGCTAGAGATAGAGACATCACTGAGAAGAGGAGTGCCCTCTAGAGGACAAGGTATGGAATGGGAGAGCCAGAAAAGCAAACCACAATCGACCTGTCAGCACACAGCTGTGAAGGAAGAGCAACAAAGCAAGCAAATGGTGCACAGAGTAAACCCCTAAGTTTATCGTGATGGGAAGACTCCACTAGACTCACTATTCCAGACACCAGCGTTGTATCGAGGGATGGTCACAGGGCCACACATCAAGCAGGAGCTATGAAAACTTGAGTTTGTCCCATGAGCTTGACTCTGTGATGCCCTGGGCACTGAGTTATATCCTGGACATGCTTCATAGTGGTCTCAAATATCTTACATGATAATCACATTTTTCCACATTTTATGAGAAAGGATAAGACTGTGATAGGAGGATGTACATACACCAAACATACCTAGATTGTTAACTTGCCTCATGGTTAAGCTGCTCTGAGATAAAAGAGCAGTGGATTCCTGCTTTGGGTTGCTTACAACCAAAGTCTACCAGAGGGAAGCACTTTGTGTCTCTGCTCTTCTACTATCTCGAAATTCTCCTCTCAGACATCACTTTAGTTCTGATTCCCTAGTCAGAAGCTCAGAGAGGCCCAGCCTACAGCCTCCTGCCTCAGGTCATCAACAGGGGTTGGAGGAGGGAGGGTGCACGGTCCATACCTAAGAGACAGGAGGGCTCTTGTCTAAGTTGAAAACATAGACAATGATTTTAACCTTTTTCTCTATTCTAAAATAAGCATTTAAAAGCAACAAATTCCTCCTCTCAATTACTGCATTAGTTACATCCCACACATTTAAATATATTTTCTTTTGCTATTCAAACATTTAAAAATTTCTCATTTAAGTCCTGAAGTATTCAAAAGCATGTAATTCCTTATTTGATTTTGGTGTGGTGAAATATCAGAGCATATGATTTTATTTTTTTCTAATTTATTTCAATGTTCTCCAGTGTGTTAAAAAGCTTTATAGACCTAGTATAGCTAATGTCTTAGTCACTATTCCACAGCTATTTAAAATAACATGTATGTGTACAGTCGGCTTTAGTGTTCTATGAAATGGTAATTAGAAAGTTGGTAATCTTGCATTTTTTGTGTCCTTATGCATATATGAGAGATAGAAAAGGGATATATAAATACATAATTGGGATTATCAACTTGTCCAATATTATCTTTGATTTTTTTCATTTTTTTCTTTTCTGTATTATGTTTTTTGATGAATTAACCCTTTGGTCATTATTTGGCATGCTTCCTTACCTTTATTACTACTTCTTTGTCTTCATGTTTACTTTGTATGACATTAATATATGCACAGTAGATGTTTGTGTTTATTGTTTACATCATATAAATTTTCTATCTCCTTCTTTTCCTTATACGTGCCTTTTGCATTAAAAGCACATCTCCTGTACATAGCCTGTGACTCTGTCATGATTTTACTTGCAGTGTTTAGCTCTTTCCCATCTAATATGCTTAAATTTAATCCTACCTTCTTCCCATCTATTGTTTACTTACCCACCATTTTTGTTTCCATGGCTTAGGTCTATTTCATTTACATCTACTATTTTCTATTTTCTACTTACTATTTTCTATTTGTCCCATTTCTTCTTGTTTCTCTGTGCCCCTTTTTGTTGTGATTTTCATTAATTGAATACCTTTATAGTATTTTTTAAATTTCCTCGATTTGATTTTTAGCTATATGCTTTTTACAGTGATTGCACAAGAACATACACATATATATATATACTGATTTTTTAGAGACACTTAGCATTAATATGTGACACTTCAAAAGATTTGTAAGACCCTCACCATAATGTAATCCTGTTCTCTCCATTAGAATTCCCAGCATTCCACTGGTTAACTTTTAAATAATTAGTAATAGGTAAGCATTTTATAGCTTTTTTAATTAGTCTTTTATGAGCCTTCATTCTCACATATGAAGAATGTCAAAGATCTTTATTTCCTCTTATAGATTCAAGTTTCCTTCTAATATCATTTTAATTCAATTTGAAGAACTATTAGCATTTCATGTACTATAGGTTTTCTGTTGGTGAATTGTCTTAGCTTTTTCTTTTAACTTACAGAATGTCTCTATTTCATCTCAACTTTAGAATGGAACATTTTAGTTAATTTTAAATTCAGGATTGATTACATCAGTGATCTAAAGTTGTTCAATTGTCTTCTTGTCCTGCACAATTTGAGATGAGAAGTCAGCCACCTTTTCTAGCTTCAATGCTTTGTATGTAATATTTTTTTCCTTTGATTGCATTAAGTCCCTTCCCCCTTGTTTTCTAATAATTTGACTGTAATTTGTAGTAAATGCAGCTTTCTTCATATTTTTTTTCTACTTGCTGTTCATAGAGCATCTTGCTTTTGGAGGTTGATTTGGAAAAAATTGGAAAACATTGTCAGTAAGTGTGTTGGAAATTTCCTATTTCAAACCCATTTCCATCCAGCTCCACAAGCCAATGGAAAGTACTGGTGGGAGACTATCAGGCAGAAAGAAAGAAGTTTGTATTTCTCCTCTCACTCTCCACCTAGCAACCCTTTCCAGATGGGCTACGACTTCCTCCCCTTACAAAGTCCCAGATCCTTACTCGGCGACCCACCTGCCATGGTCTCAGCTCTGGACAGGAAGCTTTGCCATGGTTCCAGCATCTGAAGAAAGGCCCAGTCGTCTCAGTTTCTGCTACCACCACCTGATTTCTATGCCTTAAAATCCAATCCTTGACTGTCTTACTATCTTGTGCTTGGTTTTTCATTTCCTCCTCTTTCCGTAAATATTTCCATTTACTAAATGCCCTCTCTTAACTACCTGAGTGAATTAATTTTTCTGCTATTGGATACTAATCCACTAAACAGATAATATTTATTCAGACACAATGTTATCATTAGTGTTTAGATAGAAGCCTAAGAAAGAATTATAGCTACTTCCCCAGATTTTTTTTTCTCTTGGAAAACAAGCAAAAAAAAAAAAATCACTTGCTATTAGAAGTATTGAGCAAATATTTATATATTCCATATTTCTTGGGTCATGCCATGCTTAATTTTTCTTGTGGATGGACAAATGACTATGGAATTACTTTGGTTTTTAATTACAAACATATTAATAGATTTAATGTTAATTATTATGAGTCACTACTTTCAAGTCATATGATTTAATTCATGAATTAGAATTCCAATAATGAATTCATGCATTTATAATGAGTTTTTTAAGTGGTAGCTTCCACTTGTAATCCCAGTGGCTTGGAAGGTGATAATCGGGAGGATTGTGGTTTTAGGCTAACCCAGGCAAAGAAGTACCAAGACCCCATCTCAATCTATAAGCTAGGCATGGTGGCATGTACCCATGATGCCAGCTTCATGAAAGGCTGCAGATAGAATAATTGTGGTCTGATGCTGGCCCTGGGCAAAACAAGAGACCCTACTAAAATAATTAAAGCAAAAAAGGGTTGAGGATTGGCTTAAGTGGCAAAGTGCCTGCCTAGTAAGTATGAAACCATGAGTTCAAACCCCAATATCATCAAAAAATAATGTTTTATAAGCTTTTGTTTTCTGTAATGCATTTCAATATTTTTATTAAAGACTAATTATTCCACTATAAAGAGAGTTGGAAGAGATCCTGGACATTCTGTAATTAGGTCAAATATACATACTGAAGCCTGAGAATACACTATCAGTATTAAAACTTGACTCCTGCTGGACATAAGGAAGAGCATTCCAGAAGATCTGACGCTTTCTTTTGTCTGGATGTATCTCAAGAATACTACTTTGCTTTTGACTCAAATATAAAAATCTATCAAAGGGTATGTCTGAGAATGGAAAGCAGTGTTACTAATATGATTAACTATATGCTTTTGCTTTGGTGGGATATGTGACATATGTGTACTTGAGCAGGGATGATCAATCTTAAGATTGTGGTAGGGCACACGAAACTGACCTAAGAAGAAAGATCCACCTATAAAAAGTAAAGATACTGACTTAGTAATTAAAAAAAATTTTAAAACTGTGCAAAAAAGCCTTTGTTCAGCTAGTTTTGCTGGTAAATTCTCCCAAACATTTAAGGAAGAATTAAAACTGATTTTTTTCACAAATTCTTCAGGAAAATAGAAATGGAGGACATAGTTCTTGACTCGTTCTGGAAGGCAAGTATTACCCCAATAGAAAAACCAGACAAAACTGACAAAAAAACCAATTACAGTCCAAACTCTCTTATGAATATAGCTACAAAATCCTTAACAAAATATTAGCAAACCGAATTCAGTCCTACATAACAAGATTCATTTAACATGAGCATGCAAGACTTATGCAAGAAATGCTTGATTGATTTAATGTTTGAAAATCAATCAATATAATACACCATATTAACAGAATAATAAGAAAACTGGTTATAGCAATAGCTGCAAAGAAAGCACTTGCCAAAATCTAACATGATTTCATGATCAAAATACTCAACGAAACTATAAAAATGGAATTTCTTTGTTCTGATAAAAGGTCTCTATGGAAAACTCACAGCTACCATGGTTACTTAATAGTAAAAGGCTGAGCACTTTCCTGCTAAAATCATGAATAACGAGGGATGTAGGCTACATCTACTTCTATTCAGTACTGTGCTGGAGGTTCAAGTCAGGGAGATCTATTAAGAAAATATGATAAAAGACATCAGATTGAAAAGGAAGAAGTAGATGATACTATCTTGAATACAGAAAAGTGAGTTAAGTTTTGAGATTCGGACTCTGCATGGTTCTCCCTGATATGGTCAATCAGAGGTAGGTCAGTTTTAGATCCCATGCCCCGCTGGCATTCTTGTTCAAATGAACATACCTCTCTTCCCAAGTTGTTATGGCCCGAGTAAAATGGTTGCATGCCTTCAAATTTCTATGTTGAAATCTAATTCACAATGTGATAGCATTTGGAGTTAAGCTCATTGGAACATAATTACATACCAAGGTGGAGCCTTCATGAATGGGATTAGTGTCCTCATAAGCATCAGGCAGAGAGCTGGCCATCTCCTCTGCCATTTGAGGATACAAGGAGAAGATGGTAGCCCATAGCCATCAAAAAGGTCCTTAACAGAACCCAACCATGCTGACACCCTAACCTAGGGCTTCTAGAACTGTCAGAAGCAAATTTCTGTTGTTTATAAGTCACACAGTCTATGGTACTTTGTTGTAGAAGGCACCAGAGAATAAGCAATGCCATGAGGCAAAGTAACAGTTGGTAAAAAGCTCTTAATTATAACCACTTATCTCTCTTGTTCTATCAAAAGCATGTTCAGGCCCATTAAGCATACCAAGATGTTTGTGCAACTTAATCAATTTTAATTAACATTCTGGTCGCAAAGCTGTTTCTTTTAAACACACAAGCATAATTGATTTACATACTTACTGAAAAGCAAGTTCGACTTTTCTCTGCCATTAGGCGAGAAAAATTACAACTTTTAGTGAGGATGCTTGACTTTGGTGTTTCAATCAAGTGTATTGTTATGACTATGGAAAATCCTGATTTGATACAAGATTCTTTCTCTTGTTTGTGATTTTGCTATTATGGCAGAAAGGAGATGGTGACAGGGATGAGACACACATTTGTTGGAAAAGCCTAGCAGATACACATCTCTCCCCAAATACTAAATATCATACATATTATAAGCCATTGCGGTGGTGGATAATGGTGTTTTTCTCTGGGATTCTGCTTAGTGAGATACCCTTGCTTCCTCATTGCCCTCTCTGATTCCTCAGGAAAACTCTCATCTCTGCTCCCATCTATTGCATGGGACACAGCAAAGTTAGCATGAAATTATAAAATTACTCCTTTTAAAATGAAAGATAACTCAGTAAAAAAAAATAAAGTTGAACATAGGAAAAGGCACTTAAATATCCACTGGTCTTTTCTGATGATAGGACTTAGCTTTAGATGTTCTGGTCACTGGATGGTCTCAGGAAAGAAAAGGGGAAAAGATCATCTTTGACTAAGAAAGCTCCCCTTTCATAGCAACAACAAAGACTGAATATGTGGCCACACACATACACAATTTCTAACTATAAAAGAATAAAATAACTTGATTAATCCTTTAGAAGTAGAAAGGAGAGGAGAAGACCCATGAAAAGCAAACAAAACACAAGATAAGATGGTAGATGTGACTCCGCACTCATCGGTAAATAAAGTGAAAACACAAGTGTAAGAAGATCATATTATGGAGAAAGATATCAAAATGAATAGAAAAGAAAATAAAAACTGATGCTTTTTCAAGGAAACATACCTAAATACAAGCAGTCCCAAGAGTGAGAAACACATCTAAAGTAAATAGAACACAGAGTTAACATTTCAATGTTTGTAGTGTGCACTTTTTCTTTGAAATATTTTACAGCGAAAATTGTTATGAAAAAGACAAAAGAATACCATGAAAGAAAGTTGAAGAAACAAGGTCGGTGCAACAAGAGATTTGGGAGAGGCACGGAATCTGGACCCTCCACTGGAGTTGCCCATTGGCTCTCCTCTGGGTGTACCATCCAACAGCACCAGAAGGAAATGCAACCTGGGTGATTTCCCAGAGCCTGTGCCCAAAGAGTAGTTTGTGCACAAGAGAAAAACAAAGTAATGGGTGACAAAGCTGGAGAGAATGGATGGGTCTCATAAAGATGCAGTAAAACAGAAATGGAAACGCAATCTGTGCCAAGATAGGAAGGGAATGACGCAATGTTTCTTAAAAGTGAAGTCCCATGAAATATTTTTCTTTGTTCCTGAGTCTTTTGTCTTCTTTGGAGGCATCTTTGAAAATGCACTGGTCACTTCTTCCTCCCCAAATTCCTTCCAGTGAGTGACAGACCCTGCATTGCTTATAATATATGGACTATAGAGATACTCATCCAAAGGAAGATGCAGGAAAATGATTAATTTAGCTACTTAAGAATAACAATAAGGCTTCATTTCCCTGGGCCATCATTAGTTCACCTACATACCTCTGTCAACATCCTCTGCCCTGTAAGCCAAAGTATTTGAGGTCAGATATTTCTCTCCTGTACCAGGTGGTAAAGGCCTGGCACTGAGAAGGAATTTGATTTGTTAAAATTTGTTTAGAATGAAAAAAGCATTTTAGTGAAGCTTTTCTAAGTTGAGAAGAAGGCTTCCTTTGGCTCATGTACCCCGATGCTAATTCATGGCGGAAGGAGGAAATCTAGTGGGAACCTTTGCAAAAATGGGATAGATAGCTACAGAACTGTACATATGTGAGTAATACTTTGCTTTGTTTTTACTTCTATAATTGCCACAGTATTTGCTCAGGGTCCAGAATAAAATCCTTTGGAGTACAGAGAGGAAAAGACACAGCTCTTCTTCCTTGTTTCTGAGCATTTTCCTGAGACAAATGCAACCCAATCTAAGATGATTAAGCTGTACACAGATGATAGCTGCACCTCCAAAGTTAAATTCTGGTACTCAACTGAATTCCAGTAGATTGAAATTCTTTTTTGACCTTCACAAAATAGATACTGATAGTAAGAGAGAAACTCAATTCTAGATTTTTTTTTCTCCATATCCAATTGTTGTAAGAAGGACAAGGTTTTTTTTAATTTTCTTTAAGTTATAAAGTGAAAATCAGCTTCTTTAAAGAAGCTTGTATTGCTCTCATTAAGAAGTGCAAGAGAAAAGATCATTTAGGATAATAAAGTGAACGTCTTTTTTACTGATAGGTAGAACCAGAAGAAATCCACCCAAAGCATGAGACCTGGTGTGGTCAGATTCTCTCTTCTCCTCTGTACCTAGCTTTCCTGAGAGAAGCCAGCAGTCCCTGGCCTGTAGCAACCAAAGATGGCTAGAGAGGGTGGATTTAAGACAAAAAGAGTAAAGGATAGCCCACAGAATGTGAAAAACAAGTGGATAGGCGGGCAAAGTGTGCCCAGCATAGGTTTTGCCTTTACAAATGTCAATGATGACATTTGTTTATTAGAAATAACACCTGGTGATGGTTCTCTTCATGGATAAAGTTTATTAGGCTACATTTCCAAAACAGGACATCAGAGAAATACCAAAGTCAATTGTAAGAAGATCAAATTTATATATGACTCCCCATCAGGTGGATCAATATGTCCACTTGGAAAATGCAGTATTATTATGACTAAGCAAGACACGTGGGTAGCACTTACCCTCCAAGATATCGAGTTACCCCTCTTGCATGGTGACATGATAAATGACCCCTCTGTTTGGAAATTAGCATCCTTTCATGCCCTTTAATATGACCAGCCTCCAGTGGAAAGGTACACCAGGTAAAAACCCCAAGGGGAAACCTTATGTACTTACTTTGGCAATACGAGAACCTGCACGATAAAGATGCAGAAGAAAATGAGACAAGCACAGGTCACGTAATACTTGAATGCTGGCAGTGCAGTGGCTCGGTACTGAAGGAGGAAAAAGGACACCATGAATGATGGTTCTAAGAGAAGAACTGCATACAATTACCCAGCAGCCTAGTTGTACCTGGGGATTTACAGTCATGAATTGTAGATTGCAGCATAAACAAGATAAAGCTGTACATCTCAGGCAGTCAGAGCTTCCTCCCTCCAAATGAACTGCGAGCAACTTCCAAAAACCATAATTTATGAGGCCAACTGTTCAGAAACCCATTTAGATCCTACTGCATTCACTCTAGTATGGAGAGAGGCACCTGACCAGAAAGATGAGTGTGTGAGCAATACCTGTCCCCAACTTCCCCTGTGGGTCTGATTCCTACAATTATCTAGGGGAAAAGGATGACTCTTCACATAATAAAATCACAGTCTTGAATAGCATTGAGAAAATGCAAGATATCTGCAATATATTCATTTTAGCATTTCATTTTATTATTTATCTTAGTGGGCCTTAGAGTGATGAATGAAGCTATAAGACAAAAAAGGTCTGAGAGCTTTGTTCTGAAGCTGAGTAAGGACTTTCCCCTCCTTCCTCTGCTCAAGCACAATCAGCAGAGGTTGACTGGGTTCTGCCTGTGGTCCAGGGTCATAAGCCGACATGCGCTGGCTGCCTACCTGTCTTGGTTTATTCAGGAAGCCAGAGTCAGACACGCTGAACTGATGATGACGAGGAGGATGGAGATGACTTCTGATGCACATACCCCTTACAGTGTGCCAGAAATTTCAAGTGCTTTATGTATTAATTGATGTAACCCTCACAAGAACCCTGCAGCAAAGCGGGAGCTAGTGCTGTCCCCACTTTTGTATGAGAGAACTGCAGAGCAGAGGACCGATTAACGCTCTCAGGGAGACACAGCACGAGAGGCAAGCAGGACCCTCGCTCAACAGGAACACTGAGCCAAACTCCTGAACATGAAGCCACACTGCCTCTCCAAAAAAAGAAATAATAAAACTAAAGGAAATAAAATTCTGTGACAATGCCATCCAAACCTGAAAATACTGTCAGTTTGCATTAGCTTCATTTGCATAGACTATTTCCTAAATTACGAAGAAATTAATTCAGATCTTGGGCTTGAGCCTCTTGGGTTTTAGTGCTCAAGGACAGATCTCCAATTGTCCTCTGATAACTCTTCTTGTATGACTTGCTGCCCTTATCTGTCCTGCTGTGTGAAGTATAGACTGGAGACAGGTGGATGAAAAGTGAGCACAAATATTCATGCTCTCAAAATTTGCCTTAAAGTTGGCATTTGCAGATATGTACACATGGGGAATTTTTAATGATGATTACCTTCTTATTAGACACTTCCCTGGTTCTAGACATTTTCCTGTGACTTAATAGCCAGGATAATTTATACGCTGATGAGGAAACTGTATTAGCATAATTGCTAAAATGTTATTATATCCTATGCATTCAATTACATCTTATCTTTTAACTTCATCAGGGTTTTGTGCAGAGATGTGGCTTGGAATTTCATTTTGGTATTAAGCAAGGAAATGATAAATAACCATTATGATCTGTTGTAGTCACTCAAGGGTAATAATTCATTTGTAAGCATTAATTTGGCAAATCATCTATAGACAAAGTCCTTTATGTAGATGTAGACTATTGATCTTCTTGACCACCAACACAAAGGAGAAGTTTGGTGTACCTGTAAAATCCAACCATGAGAGATTCTAGAAGAATCTGTGATGTTTGATATTTTCATTCAATGTGCATAAAACACTGAGCTGAATTTTAATTCCAGAGATGCAAATGCTGCCATAACACAGACCTTTTCTTCAAACTAAGCTGGGGTTATGTGGTTGGGTGATTGAAACTGCCTCTGAATATATTTCCTTCTCTAGATCAATAGAAAACAGAAGGTGAAAGAGGTAACATTAACCTAAAAGAATGACTGTCCTCCCTGTAATTACTTAGTTTACTTTAGCAAATCTGCAGAAACTAAACGTCTGTTTCTTATTTGTGCCTGAAATAGCTCTTTGAGAGCCTCAATGGGAAAGCATCTCAACGCAGCAAAACTTAAAACTGTGTTTTCTAATATCTCTGAACAGGTGTTGAGTGTAAAACTCATATTTTTGTCAAAATATTGAAGCAATTTGTGTAAAGACATTACAAATCTACCAGGAAGGGTTTTGCTTTCTGTAACAGTCTTTACAGAGAAAATTTCACATTGAGGAAGCCACACTTTAACTCCTGTCCTTTTCCCTCCCCTGCCCCCAAATCTTGAATGTGCTGCAGAAATCATTTACACTAGGAGTTTGGAGAATGGTGAGGATTGAAGCCAGGGTTTGGTAACAGGAAATATGCTTAAACACGGAAGACCCAACCACAAAGAAGGTAGAAAGAGTTCTGATACAGTTAGAGGCAGTTTAAATGCTGTGTGTAAAATCATGAGCCCAATTTCATGAAGGAATTCAAAACCAACCAATCTTAAGATAAAAATTGACTTACTTCTTTTTCTAGAATTTTGTTATAGAAAAGCAGTGAGATTCGCTGAATGTCTTCAGACTTGAGCCATTGCCTGGAAATAGGAAGGAAAAAAAATCGTCAAACCAAGCTCGAACCACACATCTGGAACTACTTTTCATAAAATGACTTTGCATTCTTCTCTGTTGGTTGTAAATCATTCCAAGAAGAATATTGTTTTAAAATGTATGATGGCAACTTGTTGGGAGTGGAATCCAGAGGTTGTTAACAGGATCTACAAATGTAACGTAAATAAGTCTCATGCTGCCATTCTTGAGAAACTCCACATTGAAAACTGTCAAATCAAATTGAAATTCAAATCATCCAGATTAAATATCAGAGGAGAGAAGTCATGAAAAAGTATTCCAATATGTCAATAAATTGATTCCCTGAGTTTTTTACTGAAGTCACATGGTTGGTACATCTCCTAAAGGATTTGGTTCCTGGATAAATACCATTTTTCTTAGTTTTGGAAGCAGTGCATTGCACACATAGCATCCCAACCTCCAGGAAGCCTTCAAGATGTGGGTGAAAAGATTGTGGTTTTCCCACACATGCTGGAAATCCTTTCACTGTCACTTTTTATGTCAAGAAAGTAAAATTATGTTTGAATGTACTTTTCAACACAATTGCTAAAATACTAATATAATGAGCCATTGGTTCATAATGTTGATGAAAGCATAAAAGTCACATGCCTAAGTGCCTCTTCATCTCTCCAATACAGAAAACAAAAGTTACACGTCAGTATTCATACTTCCAATTGGTCTACTTTTACAAGTCCATTTTAAGAAAGCAATTGCAAATGGAGTGAGAGTTTAAGGAGAAAGCCCTTCACTAGAGTGCTGTGCACAAGAAAAGCTGCAAGGCCAGGCACATGACCAGGGATGCCTTGCACTGAATGCCTGACAAGTCATACATCTGGCACCAGAATAAATGTAAGTAAACTTATGTGAGATAAGAAGATAAACATTCTTATATTCATGAGTACAGGAAGATAGGACAAAATTCAAATTTGTGCCTAAAGAAATGCAGCTGAAAATATCAATGACAAAATATTATGAAGTTGATGGGGTCAGTAGTCACTGAGTTTATACTTCTATTTTCCTAACTTTGCTCAAATAAAAACATTTATAATTTAACATAATATAATCTCAAATATATACGCATATATGTCTATATGTTGCTGTATATATAACTGTATATATCTACATTTACATCTACATCTAGATATGGGTGTTTGATATCTATATCTATCAAGACTACATATATATATACACATACACATACATGAACACATATATATGCATGTATATTAGGACATTAGGGAGAAAATTATGCTTTATGTAAATTTCCAAAAAACATTTATGCGTTTTACAACAATTATCGATTGATATGAATCTCTTAATACAAGACTTTTCAAATGGATTTGCCCCCGAGATGTATTAGGGAGATAGACGATGTAAGCCTTTGAGGACTCAGGAAGAAGGAGCAAGTGAACCAGATCTACCTGAAGTCAGTCAGCAAGGTCAGCCCTGTGGATTCCAGGTCAGGTCTCTAGATGTAGCCTTTCATGTAACCACACAGTGGCCTAAGAGGCCAGCCAGGCAGAGGGGGGCACTTCAGGCCTCCTTGAACCCTCTGCCATCCTTACCTCTGCCGCCAGCCACACACCATAATCAGCTTGAATGAGCCAGAAGACTAAACT
Source organism: Castor canadensis (assembly GCF_047511655.1). Taxonomy (NCBI): domain Eukaryota; kingdom Metazoa; phylum Chordata; class Mammalia; order Rodentia; family Castoridae; genus Castor; species Castor canadensis. The sequence goes on from NC_133391.1 coordinate 171,542,027, forward strand.
ATTGATATACACTTTTGACTGAGCCAGGGAGGTCAGTAACCTGCATAGAATGACTGCCATTAAAACTGACATTCATAAAGACACTGCTTGAATGAAGGTTACAAGCTCGATGATGTTGTAGGGAAATAAACATTTTGGTGTTTCTTATCACTGTGCTAGCTGAAGAACTATGTGATTCTTCTCTTTCATGAGACTACTTGGAGTAATCAAAGGTGGATTAATAGTAAAAGGTCCAGAAAATAAAATTTAAGATAAATGTTAGCCATATTTACCGTTAGAACTATGTATTTATCAGAATATGAATAATTTAGGCAAGTGACTTACTAAAACAGTTCTTTTCTTTATTGAGAAAGAAAAACCTAATTTAAAAATGTTCCTGGATAATATAAGCTTAGAAATAAAACAAAAATGAAGCTTATAAAGTGGAAATAAAACCAGCTCCTCATTTGTTATGAGAGCCCAGACCTCCCAATGTGGGTTCCAGTCACCTATGTCCTGCAGGTGACAAGGGAGGTCTTAGGACCATGACTTGCCTGTGAGTGTCTCCAGAACCTAACATTATACATCACAAACCAGAAGCCCTTGGGGAAATGGCCAAATTCTAACTAATCCATGCTTTAGTCTCTGCTTTCATACAGCAAGTCCAGTTTGATCTGTGGCTTTTTCCTTGAAGCAGTAAGTGATAGACCCAATTCTTACTGTGTCCTTAGAATTAAGGAGAATATGTTCTTCCCACATACTTAATTATGTCTGTGAGTTCTCTGAAGTGGACTGAATTACTCCTACTAACTTGTAAGAAATTCAGAGATTTAATAATATGATTTGGTAATCTGAATAGGAAAGATTTGTGTGGGATGATAAGGTCAAATACTATTTTTGGAAAATGGAACCACAGGGAACCACGAGAGGACAAGAGGGGAGAAGATAGGAGAGGAAATATGCATGTGTTCTATTCTTGGTCTCCTCACATTTTTTCCTCACCCAAGGTAGTCTCTGGTATGAAAAAATTAAATCCCACTGTTGGACTACACTATAAGTAACTCCTTATTAGTTTCTATTAAGTCGAAGTTCTTGTGGTTCCTTTTTTTGCTAGGCCAAAGCCAAATAAAGGAAATTATAAATAATGTCCTTACTGCAGGGGAAATGCAGAAGTACATTCACATCCTAACTGAGGATCATTTTGAAATATAAGAATGCATGTTCTTGTCAGGTGCTTGTGCCTCATACCTGTAAACCTAGCTACTTGGGAGACTGAGATTGGGAATATTAGGGTTCAAGGCCAGCCTGGGCAAATAGCTCTTCAGACCCTATCTCCAAAATAGCTAGAGTACAATGGACTGAAGATGTGGCTCAAGTGATAGAGCACCTGCTTTGCAAGCATGAAGCCCTGAGTTCAAACCCCAGTCCCAACTCTAGTCCATGCTGAGGCTGAATTTACAGCCTCAGTTATTATTATTACTAGCTAAACTTGTCAAGGACCAAGATTCCTCTTTCTTCTAATGTTATGTGTTGACTGCTGGGTCACAGAGTACAGCTGCTTCTTCCTCTGGTTGGATGACTGTATCCTTCCACCTGTAGTAAATGGCACCAGATGCTTTCCTGACTTCTACCTGCTAGTACATTATAGGTAATCACTTGTTTCTTGGTTTGTGATATGTTCAAATGGGACAGAGGTAAAGCAGTTTTCATACAGATCCTAGTGCCAGACAAAGCACAGCATTTGTCTGAGCAATCTAGGATGGGTGGATGGTTTTGTCTGTTTGGAGTACATGATGAGCTGGAGACATGAGAATTCAATATTCAGCATATCTGAATTAAGCTTTTGTCTGATCAAGATGTTTTATTACATGGATATATAGAAATTTGCATACATGCATACACATACCACACAGACATTTATATGATTCTCATAAGCCCTATAAATATTCTAATACCTGTATGGAACAATCTAGAACAGGTACACATTTTGCAAAGGCATGTATTAACTGAGGCCCTATAACTTTATGTTAGACACAAAGAGTTGCAGGTGAAAATCATTTCTACTTTTCAAAAAAATTGACATGTAGTTCTACTGAAGCCCCTGTAATTTATTTCCACAAGCATCAGTTGAGTTTTTAATGTGAACAGGCACCATAATGAGTCATCTGCCTTCTGTTCTCCATGACTTCCACCATGACACAGGTGAGTTCCCATAAGACACAGGTACTAAAGAGAGTGCAAAGGCCAGTGGGTGCATTCATTTTGTCCAGAACATGGAAGCCACCACCTTCTTTAAATTGTCTTTTTCTCTACATCTTTTTGGTCACTTAGAGTTGCAACAGTAATTCTTAGCTTCATAGGTTGAATGATATTTTGCCCACAAAGAATCAGTCTTCCTCTCCAGAGTTTAGAACAGTGCTTATCACAATGCTTTCTGATTTTGCAGGAGAATCAATGCATCTTGAATGGCTAATGTCACATAAATTAATTTCATAAATTAAAAAATGCTATTAACAAAAGCTATTATGAAGGACAATTGAGGTAAAATAAATGAGTTATCTCAGAAAAATTGGCTCTGTCATAATAAGAAGTACAGAATCTGCTATGAAACACTTCTGGAAAATAAGGCACTATTTTTAAATAATAGACTGAAATAAGATCACATAAGATAAAAGTACTCACTTTTGTGCATTGATTCCATCAATTGCCTGAACCATCCTTTCATTCAGTTCCTCTTCAAATCTTTTCTTTTGTGACTTGGTTCTGTATGGAAAAGGAAACAGTATAGGTAAGATATTAGTACTAAGGTAAATATTAGGCCTAGTGCTCTGTGGTGACAAAGCCTCTGTTTAGTGTTGTTAATAAAGTAAAAAGAAAAACAGAAAGAAATCCATCACTAGGCTTTGCCTATCAACATTCCTGCTCTAAACAGAATGAGCTGAGCAGGGTGTTTGGTACGGTAAAAACGTTAGCTTCTCATTCACTGAGACTGAAATTCATGAGGCTTTAAAAATCAAGTCTGATAGGCACACACTTGGTGACTAAGATAAAAGAACTTTCTCTCTTAAGAGAAGCCTTACCTTGACTTGTTGCCTTCATAAACTTTACTTTAGATAGAACACACGGCTTTAGAGTTTCTCTGCAAAAAATTTGTCTGGTTGACAAAATAGTCATTCAGTTTTCATGTCTCCTTGGTCAATTTTTTAGAATTTGCAAAACTATATCCTTATTTTAGGCATGTCAAACCTGAATTGTAGGTATTTAAGTGTTCCTCAGTTTTCAAAGTCTACTTATATTTGTAAACCATTTGGACTCAAGAGCAAATAATTTATATTCATAATATATTCATAATACAATTTCTAAATGAATTACGCCAAGTGATAATCAGAGATCCCCAAAGATACTTTGATAATTCCCATAGAAGGATCAAAGGAGAAAACAGCATTGGCACCTATTTTTAAAAGTTAAATATCTACTACAGATTAAAAGCATTGGTTGGCCTTCACCAGCTGGTTTGAATAATGCTGTATGTCTGTCTTGAAACAGGCAAAGATTCCACGTGCTCTGGTTGTTTAGTTACTAAATAAATAGACCTTCTAAGCTGGAATAAAAACATTTTTCTGAGATAAGAATTGCCTCTAGATATAGATAAGTATAGCATTAAATATATAATATCACACTATTACTTATCTATAATTAAATCTCACAGGATTATCATATTGATGAGATGGGTGGGTTACCAATTCCAGCACCCTGTGTTGCAGATTTGCACCTCTGCACCTGAACTTTTCTACCAGGGCAGTCTTGGTTCAAAAACCCAAAAAGTATTAAGTGATATCCACCTATAGATACTAAGCCAATGGAATTAAGTGATTTTAGTGCATCCAATTGCAACCTGTTTGAAGAAGGAGAATTATTTTTTATGCTTCTTTTCTTGTTTTTGGTGCTGGGGATCAAAGCAGGACCTTGCTCATGCCAATCACATGCTCTCCCTCAGAGCTACACCCCCTTCATCCTTTTTTGAAAAAGTAAAGAATGTTAGCAATCATTTACCATGGTTGGTTCACACACTCTCATAGGTGCAGAGCTCTAAATGATGGATGCACAACCTTAGACACTATTTTAATTTTCCATTTCCACAGCTAGACTTGTGTTTCTTAATTTTAACTTGGTGTCTTTCTTTTTCACAAAATCTAAGATGGACCAGTGTAGGTACTTGAGGTACACATGAAAATGTGTATCTTCTCTGTAATGTTCAGGCCTTTGTTAATCTGTTTAGGATTAATTCAGATAATTCCTGCAGAGAGCTAAACATCATAAGTATAAAGTATGAAGTCTCCATCAAACTCATGCCGTGATACATTATTTGAATTCACTAAGTAGCTGGACATCTGACATATAGACATTGTTCATGCCTGGCCCCTGCCATGGAGATGATTAAGCGCTCTTAAGGCTGATCACCTACTCGCTGGGAGTTCTTGATTGACTTCTGGGACTTTGTTCTTTGGCCTTAAAACACTACTAATTGCCAGTCCTTGCACTGGCTTCTGGCCCATGATCAGACTGTCCATTGCTCGGTGACCCAATCTCTCTTTCCATCATGTCACCAATCTCTTTCTCAAGCTCCTTTCTATGTTTGTTCCCACCCTCACATGCCTGGACAAGTTTACCTAAGGAGTCATGGTAAAGGTCTTGTGATGCCAGCTGTTGGATCAAGCCTGAGCCTCCGAGGTCTTTATAAAGGTTTGTGTTACAATCCAGGAAGTGAGAGTAAGGCCAGTGAGTCTGGCTCAAAACCACCACTTTCTCCACAATGCCCGGAGGCCACCCAAGGCCAACAACCACAGATGTAGATGGTGTAGTAACCACAGAAGAGGCATTACTAAGCCAGAAGTTCAGAACAGTGGTCAGTGATGCTGGCTTTGGAATCACAGAGCCTGGCACAAATCTTGGCTTTTAGTTCTAACACCCATGTGACTCTGGACATTCTGCTGCACCACTGTGCTTTAGTTTCTTCCACTCCAAAATGATGACATCTACCTCATGGTAGCACTGGAGGCATAAAACTTGATTTTCTGTGGCTTAATACAGACAAAAATGATAGCTTACTATCGCTAGAGTCCTGGCTGTGCTCATCGCAGAAGACACTGCCTGACATAATGTTGGGTTCCATGAGGTATTTCCCACTGTATTTCAATAACTAGCCTCTGGAAGTAGAATTGCAGTGAAAGGGACACAGATAATAGAAGAGTTAATGAACATAAAGTGAAAGGGAGTCCATGAAATTCCTGGGAACAGTTGTTCCTTTGCATGCTAGAGTCTTATTAGCTTTAAGGGTCATGCCTTCTAAAGTATCTTATGGGGGTCCATAATATTCCTAATATTAGCTTAAATTCTCTTTAGCATGATATAAGCCACTGGAAAAAATTAAGTTTCAAAACCTCAAGAATCTTATTATCCTTATACCATGAGGACTACAAGTGTTACATTTCAATACTAAAATGTTATTTTTCACAAAATAAAAATTAGAGCTTATTATAGCAAATAAAGTCACACAGAAGGATTCTGGGGAAATGTGCAGCATTTAGTGTTTACTCATATACAATGCATTTTCTACAAGAAAATATGTTGGATCCTGTATTTTTCCTTCTTTTTCGTGAATCTATTGAGACCTCCTATAAACTGACCTCTCTGTAGGGAAAGAAATGCTGCCTTAGCTTTTGTGACAGGATCATACATTAATTATCCTAACTTCCTAATATTGAGAGTTAGCCAAACCAATATTAAGGTGAAACTGAACCCAAAAGACAGGGGTAGGAGGAAAAAGGGTAGCATGAGATTTTACTATGGATGGTGACAAAGGCACATGTGGACCTTCTTGGGAAGCAATTTCTTTTTTTTAAGCAAGGTCAATAGCTCTTGACTTTACTATAGGATTGGAAGGCTGGACTTACCTTGCTTTTATATTTTAGATTCAACAAAAAATAATTTCAAGAAACATACTCATTTTAAAACAATTCAATGTCTTTGCTCATTTATTCACAAAACAATTTAATTTTTACAACATATTAATATTAACAGGAATCATTTCAAGAGAACAGTTTACCATCCCAAAGTGACTACCAGGTGGTGCTTCCCTTTTCTCCATCCTAATTCTAATAACAAAATGTTAATAATCTTATTTTTAGAAGCTGGGAGCATTTTAATAGGGCTTTTCACAAGTAGCTGCTCTTTTAGAAAAGCCTTTGAGATGACTAATTGATGATAATTACTCTCAGAAATAAATAACAAGCAGTAAGCCTTCAGAAATTTAATAGTCAAAAAGATATACCATACCTTAAGGTGCGATTTTGGAAATTATGTTGACCCATTGGTACATCCTATGGCAAAAGAAAGTCCATTAGTGGCTAAAAACATCTTTCAAGAAGAATGCTGCAATGATGATAATCCATAACATACTTCTTCTTTTATCATTTAGGTAACAAATAATCATGCATATGCAGAAAATGAGCTGATCATAAACATAAACCAAGATGTAAAACCCATTTTATATTTAGAATGTTTGTCTAATCTATAAATCCTGGATGTTGGAAGAATCAGGATTGTCCTCAGATTTTTAAAAACTTACATTCTGACATTTACAAATTTTATTTTAGATTTTTTTCCAATGCAGGGATCAGAACCCTGGGCCATGTTAGGCAAGTTCTTTATCATTAACCTACATCCCAAACCCTGTGAATTTGCTTTTAAAAAATGGCCTGCAGTAGCATTTTTTAGACTTGGTGTTAGCAACTTGCAATCACACAGACATGAACCCTGCTACCAGAAAAATATTAGGAGATGACATAAAACATAAATGTAACTGCAAAACTGATTGCCAATCCTTATCACTGAACAGGTTTGTTAAGAAATGGCACCAACCGGGCACCAGTGGCTCACGCCTGTAATCCAAGCCAGGTGGGTGACTAAGATCAAGATGATGGTGATTTGAGGCCAGCCTGGGCAAGAAGTTCATGAGGCACCATCTCACCAGAAAAAAGCTGGGTGTGTTAGTACACACCCCAAATCCCAGCTACAGGAGGAAGCATAAAATAGGATGATAAGGTCAGGCCAGCCTGGGCAAAAAAGCAAGATCCTATCTCACAAATAACCACATCAAAAAGGGCTGCAGACTGGTTCAAGTGGTAGAGCACCTGTCTAGCAAGCACAAGGCCCTGAGTTCAAACTCCAGTACCACCAAAAAAAAAAAAAGAAAGAAAAAGATGACACCATAGGTGAAGTATGTGAATTCATGACACATTGGGAAGACAGAAGAAATCAGTATGTGAGCACTGAAAGTTCCAGAAAGAGGAATGGAAGAGATACACTACCAATATCAATAAGAGACTCATAAGGCATAGAAAACCACTTTTTTGGGGGAGGTACTGAGGTTTGAACTCAGAGCCTCGTGATTGCTAAGCAGGCGCTCTGCTGCTTATATTCCACTTTTGTAAACTTGTCCTGGAAATGAAAATACAAGTTGGATCAAAGCAACTCCAAAAAACTTGTTGCTGCTTTGCTCTCCAATGTTAGATTAGAGCTTGTAGTTGGACTAGGAAAAGGTAAACTGTGTTTAAAAAACAGGTTGAACTCCAAGTGTTGAATGTATATTTAACGTAGAGTCAGTAGACTTGTGCAGGGGATAGATAAGAGGACTAACTTTGGGCAATGGCCATTATTGGATCATAAGATTAACAATGGGGTCTTTCTGAACATGAGTAAAAGTGGTACAGGCCTCATGTACTAACCAAAGACTTGGGGCTTTCTTAAGATAACTTATATTGCTATAAGGCCATGAAAGCTTGGCTTTGAATCTGTGACAGGTGACACCAGATGGCTAACAAAATTGAGTTTGTCTAGAGGCTCTCAGAGTTTTAGAAACAGCTTCCTGAACTTGGAGGAACTAAAAAGTTCCAACCCTAGCTTGAAGAAAGCATTTTCACTAACATATCACAACCTATTAGAGTAGACTGAAATCATTTCTGTGGTCCCACAGTCAGGTAATAAGGGAGACAGTTACACTAAAGTCATAGAACAAACAAAGATGGGTAAGATATAAACAGTCACAACACCACCAATACACCCGATAAAATAAAACTTTTCCCCACAGGGATAATTAGAAAATCACAAGCAAAGATTTATAAATGATTCTTATTTCCTTAAAAACCAACCAAACAACCAACCAATTCTGGTGTGTAATAAATTCAATGAGAGACTAAGCTATTTGCCATAAGGACTAAAAATAAATGCAATACTGAGGGAAAAAAATCTAAATTATTATTTTTATAAAAATGATAGAAGTATCAATTTTCATCAGCCATTGGAGACTAGAGTCCAAGAATGCCTTTGGTTAACATTCCTAAATGCTGGAAGGCCCAGGATGCCCCAGTCTTCCCTCTTTGGATGGCTCTCTTCTTGAATTCATCCAGTTCATCTAAATCCAGAGAACTCTCTCAGCTACACCTCCAGCCTGGACCTCTGAGTTCTAGACTTGCATAGCTGTCTACTTCCCTGCTGCACTTAGGTTTCAAGAGGCATATCGATTCAAAGACATCCATCAGCAAACTCTTGATTATGCCATCTGACTTCCCCCTGCACTTGTCATCTCAGTGAATGACGTCACCAGTCATTAATCACCAGTCCTGGAGCCCGTTCCTCACCGTCATACAGATGCATTCCACTACCATGTCCCATGCACATGGACTTTCTTTAGACCTTGAATTTTCTCACAGCTTTCAGTGCTACAATCTTAGCATAAGAAGGCATTGTTCTACCTTGAAACCCCAGTGTTTGTGCTCCATTATTCCCAAACATAAATTTATTTTGTTCCTCCCTTGTTTAAGATACCCCATAACTCCCTATTGTACTTCAAATTAGATATTAATTATAAACCTTAGTGCATCTCACCCCAGATGAGTTTCCTCTGCTCACTATTGATGACTCCAGCTTACCTTCTGCCCCCAGTGGACACCACATTCATTTCCACTTTAGGGACACTGACTTTGACCTTGTTGCCCTGCTACCTCCTCTCAGTTTGTTCCTTTTTCTCCCTGAGATTTCTCCAGCTGTCCCACCTGGAGTAACTGTCTCATTCACAATAGATGTCATACTCTACTTTATCATCATCGTGGCCCTGACCTCCATCTGAAATGATACCTTTCATTTATTCTTTTGATGTTTATGGTATCGTTTTGCCATTAGAATGCAAACTCTGGGACCTATGTTTATAGAGTCACCTTTTGACTAATGGTCACAGTCTTCTTTCAGATTACATCTATTTTTTTCGTTGAAAAAAGGGAAGTTGGGAGAACAGATGTAATCAAGCCAAAACAAGATGCTGAGCCCCTGGCTGCTGGGCCTAAGGGTGTCCTGATAAGATACTGGGACGTGAAGAACAGGGAAGCAGGGAGTTTTACTTTTACCTGACACCCTGCCATGTTTTTCATCACCAATGACAATTATGCAATGTTGAAGTTTCGCTTTTTAACTCAGCCTCCATCCCCTAACAGAACTGCTATATACATGAACTTGTACTCAGAAGCAGTTTTATGATTTAGCAATACTATTGGGATTAATTTAAGTGCCCAACTGTGTTTATTTTCCCTTCCTCCTATAGGTCTTTCTACTTCCCAGCTCCCTTTCTGCCATCCTGTTGCACATGTCCCTGTCATAAGGAACCTTGGTACTTTTGTTCTGTGTTGGAAGTTGGAGCAATGTAGATAAGGACCCACAACAATGAGCCTAGAGCCTGAACATCGAGGCTTTGAACAGTCTTGATAATGCTACTCAAACCCAAGGACATCCTGCCTTTAGCTGTCTTTTCATTAGGAAGCTCAGGCTCTCTACTTCATGACAGACAAAAAGAACCTGGTTAAACAACATTTCAGCTACTATCAGTTGTAAATAATGCTGTGTTGGGTTACAGAGTTAAAGTGCAAAGTCCCTCAATTTAGAGCCCTGAGCCCTGTGGACAAGGAGGTCACCTTTATCGCAGACAAAAGTTATCTAGGCAGGAGATGCCAGCCTTTTGCTTGGGTGAGCAGCTCTCCCCCCACACTGGGGATTTGAGACAGGCAGGCATACCGTGGTGCTGATCTTCCCATTTTCAGTGGTCATGCTGTCTCTGTGATGCAGATGTGCAAAGGGCTTGGCTGCTCCCCAGGACTCCAAGTATCTAGTCATGCGGACAGAGGCCCTCATTTTGGCTCCGTCTAGGGTGTGGCGAGGCCTGAAGAGGTGCTGGGGACTGCGTCGTTCCCCCTTAGGATAAGAAAGAAAGCATCACCTAGTGTACACAGCTCTGCTCCTCTTTCCTGCTCCAGCCTACTTGATCCAGGCAGGTCCTGTATTGGTACCCATTCCCTCTTCCTGGTTCTGCTCTCATTTCTTCAGTGTGGCTAGGCAACAAGCTCGCTGAGCTCAGAGAGGGTTTTTGTTTTCCCGGATAGCCACACTTAACTGCAACTGAAACTTAGGAAACAACAGCAGACATACTAATGGACATTTTTATAAAGTAAACTCTTCATGGACTGTGCTGCTCTCTTTCAGCTTTTTGTTGATGGGTGTATTTTTCTAGAGTGACAGCTGGGTTTGGGGGTGTTTGCAAGCAATCTGTGTTTCTGTATAATGCTCTCTGTATAATTTTTTTTTGCATTCCCCCCAACCTCACAGTTCTTGCTGCCTGTCACTCATCTACTTCCAGTCATCAACATATTTGGAAGTTTGTCTCCAGAGGTCAAACTGAGGTTTTAGGAACATGATTATGAATAAACGTCTGTGAACCTGATTGTCATTTTGTGATATTGCTTTTCATGGTTCAGAAGTCTTCCTTGTTGAGATTTGCATCATTTTCCAGCTGTCTGATTCGGGGGGGGGAATCACATAACCCCTTGGAGCTTCAGAGACCTAAACTATAAGTAGTGACAATACCCATTTGGCAGAAATTTGAAGAGAGTTAAACAGAAATCAGAGCTCAAAACCCCTGATCTGGCCTAACATGCATTGTGAATGCTGTAAGAGGCAACTGCTTACTGTTTGCATAATTTGGTGGCTTTCCAGGTGGTGGGGGTTTTGGAGGCATGCAAGGAAGACATGTCTGTGCACATTCGCATATGAAAGTATACATGAAATTTTTTTTGTTAATCTTTAAAATAACTCCTTCTCTAGGGAGAATGATGGAAGGGGTAAATCTAATTAAAATATATTTTAAGTACATATGTAAATGTCACAATATATCCTCCCTGTACAACCATTTTATGCAAATAAAAATAATTTAAATGTAAAAGTATTTCCTTCTCTTCTTTTTCTTATATGTCATCTTATTACATCTCATTAATCTTTTTCGTTTTGAAGGATTGATCAATTTTTTTCTCTTTATTTAACTCTCTAACTCACAGATACCAAGGTTGTGCCCCCTGAGAGCCTCACACAGGGCGCACCAAACAACAGATACACTAACACTGACTGACATAAGAATGGTTCTGACCAGCAACCTGCATCAGAACCGTTGCCATACAGACAGTTGATGCATTCCAAGTTCCTTGAACAAATCTTTGAATTCATTGTTAGGCTCCATAATTAGGCCACTTAATGCATTTAAAGTCATTTTAAAGGCAAGAAACTACACTAATTTTCATCTAAAAACACTTACCTATATCAATATTTTTCCCCTCCTCCCTATATTCTCAGAAATAATAATCACAGACTCATTACAATGATACTGACCTTGGGGTTGATTACAAAGTAGGTTTTCACGAGATGCTGTTTTAAATATGGGTCCCTGATGTCACCATCTCCTTCTTCCACTTTATATGCTCCATTCAAGTGCTCCAAGGTGACAGAGGAAATGTGAACACGTCTGAAATACCATTTTAAAATCACAGTCAAGATATCACAGGATAAATGAGATGAAAGAGGTTTTTCTTCTTGTGATTTCAGCAACAATTTCTCCTCCAAATGAAGAAAAATCAATATGTTTTTGAGGAAAGAAACTAATTATTCCATTGGCCACTGCTTTGGAGTGGCTCCCAGAGGCCATGAGCTTTTCTGTCTGTACTGACAGGAACCTGCATGGTAGGTGTGGTGAGTTACACTAGAGAAAACTCGGTCATGTTGAATTTTTTACATAAGAGGGTATCTTTCAAAAAGCACATCAAGGCTGTTTTAGGAAAAGTGCAGAGCACTAAGAAGGTATAGGTTTTCTTTCTCTTGCTTCTCCAGATTATAACGTTATTTATTTATTTATTTATTTGCAGCACTGGGGTTTGAATTCAGAGCTTCGTGCTTGCTAGGCAGGAGCTCTACCACTTGAGCCACTATGGCAGCTTTTTTTGGTTGGATATTTTTTGAGGTAAGGTTTCATGAACTATTTGCCTGGCTGGCTTCAAACCACTATCCTCCTGATCTCTGCCTCCTGAGTAGCTAAGACTGCAGGTGTGAGCCACGGATTCCCAGCAAATTACAGACTTTGTGTTGAGAATCTCATTTCTGGCTGCTAACCAAAGACAGACACCACAGTGGCTTATGTTAACAGTGCTGGGGTTATAGGTCACCACTACTAGAGAGACGTCATAGCTGGATTGAATTATAAGACATCACTAACCCGGAGCCTTATTTATAAATTTGCAAATAAGTAAGGATTTATAATTTAGTATCTGATATCTATAGCTGCTGGTTATGGTCTACAAGGTTGGTGGACTTGAGTCTTGAGAGTTTGTGGATTTTATTTATTTTCATTTATTTATGTGCGCGTATGTGTTCTGGGGATGGAAGTCTGGGCCTTCACGTGTGATAGACAGTACTCTACTATTTGCCAGGGTACAAGCCCTTTATGCTTATCTAATTATTATAAGAAGCTATTAGGTATGAGTACCATGGTACCAATACAAGCAAGAGAAGGCATCTAAAACTGACCGGCTGGTTATCACCCACTGGCCTGCCCTTCTGTGTAAGGCAACTGACCGGCTGGTTATCACCCACTGGCCTGCCCTTCTGTGTAAGGCAACTGAGCGGCTGGTTATCACCCACTGGCCGGCCCTTCTGTGTAAGGCAACTGACCGGCTGGTTATCACCCACTGGCCTGCCCTTCTGTGTAAGGCAACTGAGCGGCTGGTTATCACCCACTGGCCGGCCCTTCTGTGTAAGGCAACTGACCGGCTGGTTATCACCCACTGGCCTGCCCTTCTGTGTAAGGCAACTGACCGGCTGGTTATCACCCACTGGCCTGCCCTTCTGTGTAAGGCAACTGACCGGCTGGTTATCACCCACTGGCCGTCCCTTCTGTGTAAGGCAACTGACCGGCTGGTTGTCACCCACTGGCCGTCCCTTCTGTGTAAGGCAACTGAGCGGCTGGTTATCACCACTGGCCGCCCCTTCTGTGTAAGGCAACTGAGCGGCTGGTTGTCACCCACTGGCCGCCCCTTCTGTGTAAGGCAACTGACCGGCTGGTTATCACCCACTGGCCGCCCCTTCTGTGTAAGGCAACTGACCGGCTGGTTATCACCCACTGGCCGGCCCTTCTGTGTAAGGCAACTGAGCGGCTGGTTGTCACCCACTGGCCGTCCCTTCTGTGTAAGGCAACTGAGCGGCTGGTTGTCACCCACTGGCCGCCCCTTCTGCGTGCAGTTTGAAGACAGGCTTGGGGCTGGTCCTTACCCGGGGACCCCTCCAGCTTCCATGTGGTTGGCCAAGGTAACATCATGTGACCACACATCGTACTGCCACTTCTGCAGACCAATCACGCCACACAGGACATTCCCAGAATGCACTCCTACACGCATGTTGATCTCAACCCCAGTAGCATCTCTCACTTTCCTAGAGAGAAAGGAAGTGATGTCACAGATCAGTAGCATTCCGTCCTGGTCGATTTTCCTGGCATGCCAGTATTCAGAGTTTCTCAAATCTCTGCACTTGGCCTTTTGCAGAAGATCCCTGCTCTTCCAAAAGGAAGGGCATTTCCTCGCTGCTGCTCACAGATTAGCGCTACAGCTCTGATCTCTGGTAGGAAAGCCAGCTTGGGACCAACCACGGTGGTGACAGAATATCGGCTGCTGTTTTGTACTTTTTGATCGATATGAATGAAACACTTCTTTACATTGTGTGCTGCCTTTGCTGTGGATTCATGCTAGAATCAAGTGACATTGCCTTGTGATGTCAGCACACTGGATGTCATTTGCAATTCTATTGTTTCCTAAGGTGTCTGTCCCCAAAGAACATTGCTACTAATGAGAGAACAATACAGCTTGCCTGAGAGCTGAATAATGACTTCAGTTTGAATAAGGATATTTTTTAAATAATCATGAGATTAAAGCTTTTAGGTTGTATAATTCTTTAATAAAAAGTGGAAAATACACTTTCAAAAGCTTTACTAATGCATAATTTATGAAGGAAATTAATTAAAAATTTGTTTTAAAAGTACCTTAGGAAGCCAGGCACAGTGGCTTACTTCTGTAATCCCAGCTAGATGGGTGTCAGAGATAGGAGACCAGCCAGGGCAAAAACAGTTAAGGAGACCCTATGTCAAAGAACAAGCCAGTTCTGATGGTTCAGGCTTATGATACCAGCTATCAGGAGGCATATGAAGGAGCAATATAGTCTGAGACCTGCCCAGCAAAAAGTGTAAGACTGTATCTGAAAAATAACTAAAATAAAGCAAAACAGATGGAGGTGTGGCTCAAGCAGTAACGTGCTTTCTTAGTAAGTGCAAGGCTCTGAGTTCAAACCCTAGTATTGCCAGAAAATAACAACAGAACCTTTTTGCTAGCTCATTAACAAAGACAAATGGAGAACACCATTGCTTGGCAAGGCTCATTTATCTCTGCCAACTAAATATACTCAACTCATTATTTAGAGTATTACTGTTAAAAAGAAAAAGTATGCAGAAAGATGAGTTTAGCTACGTGGAAAGACTTATCTCCAGAGAAAATGTGGAGGGAAGTCACACAGTGGAGACGGGACTACCAGCGTGAGTCACAAATCAAAATGCCATAAGCACATACACCATGCTTAAATGATGAAAGAACACCATGTGACAATGCGAAAATGATAAAAATGGTGTTAAAAATAAATGGCTGCCTGAGAAAAGTGTTCCTTCACAAGCTTAAAAAAATTAAAATTTCTGTACTCATCCTTATCTTACGGCTCGGTGATTGGGAACATGAATGCTTGTCCCTCGAATGAGAGAGAAGAGGACAAAGATTTCAGAACTTGTGATTCCCTCTTTGTGACGACATTATGGAGATGTAACAAAACAATGTATTTTTGATCATCTGATGAATCATGCACCGAGACCTAGGTTGCCTCTAAGGGCAGTTTATAAACTTGAGAAAACCTGTTAGCTCCACTGACTGGCTTCACTTAAATCTAGCCCTGCAGAGTCATTACCATGACTTTGAAAAAAAGCAAAAAATATTTTTCACACATTGGAGAGAAAATGATTTACTAAGGGAAGAAATACGTAGAACATGGCTATTTCCGATGACCTCTATGTCACATAGAGAAACAGTTCTCAGTAGCAACTCCTCTTAACCCTGCTTTCACTTTGCCTCCTCCCATTCCAGTCCAACAGCACCCACCATGCCTCGCTGCTGCGCTAGTGGACAAGGTTGACCACTAGGTCTCATTGGAGATCCTGGCCTCTGGCTGAGGCTGGGCAGCCCAGTTACTCTTCCCTGGACTGTGCTGGCAGGTCACCTAAAAACCTTTTACTCTTTGGCATGTGACCCGCACACACAGTGAGAAAACATGGTGACAACTGGACTCATTGCTTTCCCACTTAGTCCTATTTACTCTAATCTTCAGACAAAGGAGCAGAACATCAAGCACAGAGTCTCCTCCCTTTTTATATTAAAAATATGCAGTGGAGAAGGAAAAATCAGTTGTCTAAGATAGACAAACCAAAAAATCCAATGCACTAAATCTTCCAATTTTCCAACCATCAGTAAAAAGCTTTTATCATTTATAAGAATATTCTAGCTTCTACAAAGAGCATTACTAAAAAAGGAAGCAGGAAGGTGATGGTAATAGAGACTTCCTTTCCCCCCATATGCCTGCCCTGTGCCCGGCAGTGTTACTGATAACACTATTCTTTTCTTTTCTTTTGAGAAAGGTTCTAACTATGTAGCCTAGGCTGGCCTCAAACTCGAAATCTTCTTGCCTCGGCCTCTGGAGTTCTGGGGTTACAGCACGCTCTGCCTGTGATAACATTATTCTACATAAGCAGATTCTCTCTGGAAGCACAGGGGTATAAACGATAGCTACAATGCAGAAAACCCATGTTAGAGTTGCAAGTGACCATACATTCGCAAAGCTGGGCGTCTTTGACTAGGTGATATAATTCCGAACTGAGTTTTGTATTAATAGCAGTCTCATAGTAAAACTACTTTTCCCCTTACAGTATGTGGATGGATGCTTTGAGTGAAGATTTCATCTGAACATCAAAGCAGAGGTTCAAATTTTTAAAAAAATCACCTTTAAAAAAGCAAAGCAGATAAATTTCTAACTTAGCTTCGCTGTGATTCAAAGTGAGCAATAATAACACCGAACACGTACAGAAGCCTTACTTTGGACTGAGTTACTCATGTGTCAATAAAGGGTCCTCTGTATATTTATATTTGAGTGTACAATAATGTACTTGGTGTACATTAGTGTAGAAAGAAAAGCAGAGATAGTCGCAGGGGAGAAGCACAACTCAAAGCCGCGACACATTAAAAGGACTTTTTAAGCAGTATTCTTACTTTATGGCTTCACACATATCCAATCCCATTTTCACACAGTTCTTGGCATGGTTAGGGAGAGATATTGGTAGTCCAGAAACACAGTAATAGCAGTCTCCTAGAATCTTAATCCTCATGCACTCATTCTCCTGAAAGAAAAAAAAAAAGCACAAAATTCCATTAGCACTTGCACAAGGAGTCAGATTATCCAGCACCATCAAGCGCTGATGTTCCTGACTCTACCCCCAAGGGTAGGGCTTGTGGGGAGAGGGAAAGGAGAACCTGGGCTTTCCTTCATTGCCCCAGCTACAATCCTATCTCCAAAGCAGGAAGGATAAGGGGATGGGGAAGACATGGAAAAGAGTGTTCTGGACTGATTTCCTTAATCTGAGCAGAGGATTAGGACAGGGTTATTTTTCCTTGGTCTAAACACAGTCTACAGACACAAATAGAGAAATGAAACATTTGAGGCAGAGCAGAATCCCTCAGACTATAAAAGATGGTCAGAACTCAATTTGTGTTAGAGTTGTATGCCATTCTTTACTATGCTACAGTTTTCTTCATTTATTTTAAACCAGAAGCAAATTTTTACCCACAAACATGCAACATCCGATAAACATCTTCACAATCTAATAAGCCATTATTCAACATGGCCAAGTAATTTAAAATTTAATTCTGATCTTAGGCTAAACTCTTTTAATACAGTGTTTGACTATTTAATTATTTTCCTTGGTTGGATTGTATTCATATTGTAATATTTAGATTAACTTCATGCAAATGCATCAATTCTACAACTATGTTTAACTTTTGCAAACAGCTTATAGACTGTTCAGTAAAATAAAGCAAAAAAAAAGTGTCAAACACAGATTCTTTTTCCCCTGATGCTACACAGGTTTATGCTCAAACTGAACAAATTTTGAACAATAAAAAGAACATGAAATCTTCTTCCTCTTCAGCATATGTTAGGTTTCTGAAAGTTCGGCATTTTTCTTTCCCTGACTAATTGCTCACAAGCTAGGACATGCTTTCATGCTTATTTATAGCACTATCAGTGGCATGACTAGTAATTGCAATAACAATATTATAAATAAGAAAAAGGCAAACAATTACTTATTAGTCATGCTGCCTCCCACACTTCCTAGATAAATACTCTGAGTCTAGAGAACGTGAGGATTGGTTACAGTGCAAGGCAATGATTTTGGATTCCTTGGCTTACAGTGATGTGCTTTGCCAGCATTCACTCAGTGGATCGTGCTGTTTGGCTACAATGCTTTCTAAGTCCATGCTATTTAACTATGAGCCGTGAAGTGCTGTCTGCTGTGTGCTTCCCTGTAGACCTAGGTGTTCCTCTGTTCCAGTGGTTAGAGTAAATCACAAGGAATACCTCTGATAAGAGTAATGAATTGTGTCCTGCAAATACTTATGTAGACACCAGTCCTGGTACCTTCATCTGTGATCTTATTTGGTGATGTTTATTGTATGCGTAATTAGTTAAGATAAAGTCCTACTAGAGCAGGGTGGGTTCCAATCAATATGACAGAAGTGACAGAAAGGGGGAAATTCAGACACTGAGACATGCACACAGAGAAGGGAATGTCTGGTGAAGCCTGTGGTACTTCCATTGGTCATGGCTGGGTTGTTTCTTCCTAACATGATGAGTCAGCCCAACAAAAATGACTTTTGTCAGTGAAAAAACTTTAGTTTCAACCTTTCCTTTTCTATAAATTGCTACTTACAAAACTCCTTCACCTTTGGGTTGGTAAAGGAAGGAACCAGAGCTATATTCTTAGTGGATTTTTAAAAATTTCCAGTGAAACCTGTCACGTGGCACGAGACAGAAAACGTGGGAACCGAACCCCAGAATGACCATCCTGAGAGATGCAGGTCATATTTTCTCCTCAGATGTTTGCTTGAGCTGAATTTAGGACCACTTCTTCCACATATAAATAGCTAATATTAATAGGCAAATATAGGTTTTTTTTTGTTGAGAACAAATCAAAGACAAACTTAGGATGACTGGAGTTGTTTTATGAAAAGTAAAGAGCTTGCAAGGAAGAAAAATTTTGTGCATCACCCCAGCAACCCTGAAAAGCCCAGTAAGTAAGGGCTAGTATGGTTTCAGATGGCTTGCCATCATTTCTGACATGTAAAATTTCCCTTGCATAAGCATATTACGGAAAACCTGAAACTTATCTTTCTGTTTAAGTGGCACAAAAGTCAAAGCAAAAAAATGAATCAAAGGTAAGTAAAGAGCTTTCCCAGATGGTCTGCATCCTATTTTAGTGGTTCTTCCAGAATCTAGTTTAACCATATTAATAAAGGACAGTTATATCTGATGAGAGACATAACCTTATCAACTTGACACTGAAATACCTACAAAAAGCACTTCAAAATACCACTGTGCAGAGAGAATCTCATCATGAATGTATTTATTGTATGAGTGCTGAAATATATATAAGCAGAAGTTTAAAACTAGATGAAAACACGTGGTAAATATGTGCTAAGGCATGTCCCATCCTGGACACAGGTTTAAGGCTCAATTGCAAATAAAGCCAACATATTGTACAAACATTCTTGAAGGATGCTTTTATGTAAAAAGGGAGATAATGGGATGGAGAAAAAAGAAGCCAAAATTTCATCAAGTCCTCCCAGTGGAGGGGAAGCCAGCTGCTCACCTTCGCAATCTGATCGAACTTCCCAAAGAGTTCATTTAGCATGTGGACCAGCTCCCCTGGTGAGCAGTCACTGGCCAGCCGGGTGAATCCAACGATATCCGCATACAAGATACTGTGGGAACAGGGTTTGGGACAGAATTTGAAAGTCTGTATTTGTTAGGAAAGTCATGACAATTTTCCCAATAAAAGAGTAAAGTTACTTTGTACTTTGTAATTTCATGAGAAAGATGTCATTTTCCTGGAGAAGGAAATTCATAAACCTTTTGTTAAATCGTCCATTTAAACATTTTTTTCTACTGTTAAATTTCTGTAGTGGAGGTGAGGAGTTAGCAAAAAGAGGAAAAGTTCTTTCTTGCATGTGTACCCTTCCAGGCTGTTCTTTCTGCTCACCCTCCTTCCCTCACTCCCTGTGACTCTGGGCTTCATAACTGACTATATTACACCAAAGTGACTTGGATGATCAATGGAGTGTGGTTCTACCTGAATTGTCACATGACAATTCCTAAAGTAGAAATGGCAAAATGATAAAACCCAATCCTACCTGCACTGATTCAAATTAAAAATTGGAATAATACTTTTCTTTTTGAAAAAGATGATTGAATGGTTCTGAGTATTTATTATCTGTCGGAATGAAGCATACGTAATATTTCTTCCTATAGTTCATAGTTCAGTTGGGGGGAGTACATTCATTAACCAAAAAAGGACATCAACAAATGTCCTATTGTAACATATGATAAGTGCTACAATTGAAAACAGCACAGAGCTAGGAGAGAAGGGGTGTAGAGGCTACATGGTGAGGGATCGAGGGACATCATTCTTAGGAAATGACAGAGCTGTTCCCCTCATGAGATGTGTAGAGCAGTGGAGGCTACTGTGAGATTCCTTAGCACATATATGTGCTTAGAGTAGGGAAACACAGCACACAGGTGTGCATTATACCCTTTCCTACACAACAACATATTTCAATACTTAGGAAAGTCTTATAAAGAAGCTTAAATCTCTTGTTGTTTGAGCATTTGCATAGTGAATATGGTATGGCTTAAGAAGTAACATGAAGCAAAAATAACTAGCATTTCATACTCGTTAGACTAGCTATTATATAAACAAACACAAAAATACAGAAAATAACAGGTGTTGGCAAGCATGTGGGGAAATTGGAACTCTTGTGCATTGCTGGTGGGAGTGTAAAAGGTACAACCATTGTAGAAAACAATGATTAGTTCCTCAAAACATTATGGCTAGAACGCAATCTGACTCAGCAATTCTACTTCTGGGGACATATCCAAAAGAACAGAAACAAGAGACTTGTATTTGCTTTATTCACAGTAGCTGAGATGGAAAAAAACAAATGTCCATTGACACATGACAGATAGACAAAATGTAGTTTGCAGACATACACTGGAATATTAGCCTTTAAAGCCTATGTGAAATAAGCCAGATAAAAAAGGACAAACACTGTATGATCCCAATTATGTAGGGTTCCTCAAGTAGTCAAACAAAAAAGACAGAAATTAGAATGGAAGGTGCCAGGGGCTAGGTGAGGTTTATGGCATATGAGTGAGAGTCATTGTTTAATGGGGACAGAGATTTTGTATGGAGTGAAGAGAAAGTCCTGGAGACAGATGGCAATGATGGATACTGAACACTGTGAATATACTTTACCCCCACTAAATAGTACCCTTAAAATGGTTTCTGCTGGGTATTGGGGGGGTGGGAGAGGGAGGGGGCGAAGTGGGTGGTAAGAGAGGGGGTGGGGGCAGGGGGGAGAAATGACCCAAGCCTTGTATGCACATATGAATAATAAAATTTTTAAAAATAAATAAATAAATAAATAATAAAAAAAATAAAGTAACACCCTGCATGGCTCAAAAAAAAAAAAAAGAAAAAAATGGTTAAAATTGTAAGTGTTATGTATATTTTACCATAAAAAAAAACACAACGTGGCACCAGTCAGCTGGGCTCCTGTCCACTTTAAGGTAAAGACCTGTTCCTCTGCAGGTGGACAGGAGCCCAAGAGACCTTTTCCAGACCCAGGAAAACCAAGGACGGAGGCTGCACTCTCTGTCTTATTCCAATAATCCCTCAAACAACCCACATCTCCCATGATCTTCTGAAGAGGCAGGGATGGCAGACATTGAGTCATGATCTAAGAAGGATGATTAGGTCTCTCATCAGACAAAGAGTATCTGACCCAAAGCAGAATTCAGAAGTAGAATGCATGTACGTGCAAGGACAGCTGACTCCACATCCTTCTGTTCACAACTCACACAGTGCTTCCAGTGGGCAAAACCTGTAGTGGGTAAAAGATCCCTGAGATAAGCTGGCTGTCCAGAGGTTGTTTGACAGTAGAAGATTAAAAAAGTAAGCAGTTGATTGTGGTACAATATGCGAAGCTACAAAAAAGGAAGCATGATGTGTTATAGGATCACATAGGAGGGAACATGGGCAGATTGGCACTGTTGTAAAACTTATTATGGCTATGGATCCTGGAAACAGACAGGTCAGTTAGAATCATTTTCCAGGAATCCAAGGGAGCCCCGTGGCGGGACTATAATGAGGGATGATGGAGAGAAGTGGACATATGAAGAAGGAGAATGAACCAGGCATTGTCAGATTACTAGTTAAATGTTTGTGTCTGGGAAAAGGAAGCATCAAAAATGAAGACCAGTGTCTGGTTGAGAAATGAGGTTCAGGAAGTGAGGTTTGTACAGATCACAGTAAGCTTGTAGAGGAAGATGACTAGTTCAACTTTCTGTTAGTTTTATAACACCATCTTAGATACCCACTAGGTAGATGGACATGGAAATCTATGTTGAGTTCTGTGTCTTAGAATCATATAGATGGATATTAAATTCCTGGGAGAAGAATGAAGAGAAAAGAAAGCCCTGACAACACTCATTTGTAGGAGAGGCTGGACTTAACTTATAGAAAAGAAAACCATTAAAGAGACTCTAGGAAAAAAGCAAAGGGAGTATAATGTCACAGAGACCTAGGGATGGGCACATTCCTTAAGTAGGGGGTAAGGTCTTCGGGGGCAAGCATACCAGACTGGTCAGTGCAATAAGGGTGCAGACATCTTACTGAGATCTTTTCTTACTGGGACAAGATGAACTGGTGGTGAATTTAAAAAGAATCACTTTTGTAATTTGGTGGAGGTTAACAACAGAGAGTAGCAATTTCAAGAGAGGAGAAAATAAGGAACAGCAGGTAGTGTAGAAAAATCTTTGTAGAATTTGTGCTATGAAAGAAAGAGGTAGGTTTAGACTTGGATGGTACACAAGATTAAGGGAAGTACAGTGTCTTTATGTTATATTTATGTCTTTGTGTTTTTTTTAAATACATGATGGATTTGCGAATGTTTTGGATCTGGTGGGAAAGATTCAGAAAAAGGCTAAGGCTATAGAGATTCAGAAGGCAACCACTAGCTGCTATCTTCACATTGATATATTGTTATATTACATTTTCATTAGATAGTAAAGAGCTGGTAAATGTCACTAATGGAGAATAAATATTTTTGGTCAAAACAGAATCAGCAAGTAATCTTTTGGTAATACCTGGAAATGTAGTAAATTCTCACTAAAAAAACAGCAATCCATTCAGGTATTTGCCAGACTATCTATACCTCCTATATGAATTGAGTCTACTTCTTTGATTATATATGTCCTGTTCCAGGATGAGAAGACCACACATTTTCAAATGTATTTTAGAAATAATTGGTACTATGTCCCATTTAAGCAAGTTTTTAAGCTATTTTAGATCTCAAATATATTGTTAAGAATTTAAATTTAATTTGATAGTACATATATATTCAAGACAATCTGTGAAAGAAACAGTCAGGGCTGTTTTCACCCATCAATTGCTTAAAGAGTGTGGTAGTCAGTCTCTATGACAGCCCCATGAACTTTGTCTTTTGTCATTCATGCCCTTGTATTGTCTTCTTCTACATGGCATAGAACTGACCTGTGTAACCAATAGAATATGACAAATTTGACCAAGAAAAAACCTTCCAAGGCTAGGTCATAGAAGATAAAACAGCTTC
Source organism: Castor canadensis (assembly GCF_047511655.1). Lineage (NCBI taxonomy): Eukaryota > Metazoa > Chordata > Mammalia > Rodentia > Castoridae > Castor > Castor canadensis. The sequence continues at coordinate 171,565,471 of NC_133391.1, forward strand.
TGCCTGGCTGTCTTGGATCTCCCTCTCGGGGGGAAAGTGAACTGGCACATTGTGAGGATGTTCAAGCAGCCTACGGTGAAGACTAGAGGAACTGAGGTCTCCAGCCAACAGCCAGCATAACAGCCAAATAAGGAAGGAGCCATGGCAGAAGCAGGTCCCCAGAAGTGCAGGTGACATCTGGCCTGCGACTTCACGGCAGAGCTTAAGCCTAAACTACTTGGATAAGCTACTGTGAATTCTTGACTCAGAAACACTGTGAAAGGTTTATCCTTGTTTTTACCCACTAAGTTTGGGGGTAATTTGTTAAACAAGAATTGATAACTAGTACAGAGAGCATAAGAACCCTTCATTAGTTGCCTGAGGTTGGAGTGTTTTTTGTCATTTTATATGTTTGTTTCTTGATGGTGACACAGCTACTTAAAGAGGTGGCCCCATTTAGATACAACTGCATTCCCCTTTACGTGTTTTGAATATCTAGTAAGGGACTTAAAGATATTTCCTGCTATGGGAGGAGCACTGCTGCATTTCACACAGCTCAAATTGGAAAAGAGCAATTAGTACAATGATACACCTAGTCAGAACCATGAATGCGTCTAATTTAATTTTATAGATGGAATGCTTATAAGAAGGAAGGCAGGCCAGGATTTTAAGTGATTTTACTCCTTAATATGTGTGAACTTTCTTGAAATATGTTTAGCTTTTTTCCTATTACTTATCTAATGGTGCTTAGCTCCTGGTGAAATGCAATTGAGCTTTTCTGTCCTCTTTTTGCTGAAATGAGTTTCTAGTTGCATATTTACGTCTATGTATGCTTGGGTCATGCATACCACTGGCTTCACAGGCCCTTTTCAAGACCTGATGTCAAATGAGAATTACTGCAGCAATGTCTTTAAGTTTCAGTTAAATTTACTTCTCACTAATGACCTTTAAGAACCTTAGAAGCCTGTAGTGGAGAGCCAGGAACTGGCGAGATCCCAGTTCCAGCAGATGTTCAGCAAAGGTTGGTCATGGTGGTAGTTGTTACTAAAGGATAGATCAATCCGTTTCTCTACAACTTAATTGACAAGACCAAAGTGTGACAAGTGAGACCAGATACATGCACAAGGGACCAACATGCATTGCCAAGCTAGAACAGAAAGAACGGCATCAACACAACCAATGGATGGAAGAACAACCCTCCCTTCTACCCAAAGAAGAGGTACTAGGAGTGGATGGTACACAGAAATCAGTGAGGGACCTAGTCTTCAGTGGCAGGGAGGTAAGAGTATGGCAGGGACCCCACTCGAGCCTGCTGTGAGGGCCCTCATGGTTCCTTTCTAGAATTCAGGGGAGACCAAAGCCTCACAGGGCTTTCCTTACTGACCACAAACCCATGATGTCATGGGACTGGTAGTGGTTATTAGTTAGATTATCGTCATGTTAGTTTTCTAAGTACCATAGTTCTAGGAATGACTGCCTGGTTAGTAACTATGACTATGATAGTCTTGACTAAACGGTGTCAAAACACATTACTCAAGGTGCACATTAGTTCAGGTGCCCTTTGTCATTGTTTGACCATACACCAGAAACCCATCATCCCTGGTGGAAAGCAGAACATCCAGCTTCCATGGAATGCATTGGCTTCCCAGAGGCCCTACCCCCACATCAAGCCCATCTGGAGGAATCAATCCTTGTGCCTGGAAAGCCATGGACCCTACATCAAAGCACACTGCAATATGACCATGGGTTTGCAGAATAAGGACCTCACTGCCAGCCTTTTATCTTCTGTGAATGATTGTCAGCTCTGGAAAGCAGATCTGTGAAGGACAAACTCAATGCAATAAAAAGGGTCTTATTTTATTATAATCAAAGGACCCAAGAGGCAGGCAAAGAGTGATTGCAGTGGGAGCTATTCCAGTTGGGAAGGATTAACAGTTAAATAGAAGAGATGTTAGATACAGATTCCAGTCAGTCAAAAATGTCCTCAGAAGGCAAATGGCTTCCCAGGGCTGCTGAGGGGTTTGGGTAGAGGGCCATACCTCACATTGGTGTGGCGCTTGACATAGAGATTATGAAAGTTGTTTGTGTTTTCCATTTGGCCTGCCTTGGGCCCTTGCAATCTCTGGATGATCTCGGCCTTCATCTCCATGGCTATGTGAGCTGGCAGCAAGGAAAGCAGAAGCCGTTCCTGGAACACAATAGAGAAAGAAGAATCAATGTGTGTCCAACGACTATGGAACCAGCCAAGTCATATTTGAAATATTAGAAGGGGGCCAATATAGGAGATCTTTCCTATAGGTTACAGCACAGATTCCATATATATATATATATATATATATATATATATATATATATATATATATATATATATATAAAGAAAAAAACACTATCAAATTTTCTAAGGTCAGACTGTGTTATTATATTATTTACTATTTTTTGAGTTCTTCAGCATGGGAAATAAAGGAAGGCAAGCTTATTTCCCCAAAGATGTTATTTATCTATTTTGACTTATAAGTAGTAAAGCAGGAATAATATTAAAATCCCAGAAACTTGTGGTCAGTCTAAGATAAAAGCATTCATTTTTTGCTGCTTTCTCATTTGAGAGATAAAGTATAAACTTTATTGCACTTTAGAAAGGCAGCTAATATCCTAAATTTCCTAAAAAAGGCAGTCAAATATTTTCCAATATTTCATTTCCTCAGGTCTCTTTCAGTGATTCTAAACTATTATAAAAATGGAGTTAGCTTCTGCTAAATGTTATTCATGAAAAACTGAAGGTGAACAAAAAGAAGCCAGAACATATGAGCTCTGTGCATTTTTGTCTATGAATTCAGTAAATTTAGTAATTAATAAATATTAGCATGCTATATTACACTCATTTTAGTAGTATAAATATATAATAAATGGATACTTACTTTAATATATATTTATTTGAGATAGAATGGCATTTTTTATTATTTTACAGGAAGATGTATATTTTTTGCCCTTAATTTTTTTAAATTTTACACACTGAGGGTTTTCCTTATGCCATTTTCACATACACATGTAATATACTTTGACCATATTCATTCCCTCTATGACTCTTTATCATCCTCCCACTTCCTCTTTTCCTCTTCCCTTTCCACACCCTTAGTAGTCCTCCTTTTACTTTTGTGACCTTTTTTATTCCATTAGCTTTCCAGCAAATGGCATAATTTTGCTCTTCTTTAGGACTTCTGTGTTTGTCCTCTTCACATTCCACACATCCTGCAAGGGCCCTGAAGAATGGAGCTCGCTGCCACTGTTGCCAGTCCCATTCAGTATCCCTCCCTGGGATAGGACGATGTCCCTTTCTGGTTACAACCAGATCCTTGTCTGAGGTCCCACTTTACATAAAACTAATAGAGACATCTTCAGTCATCGTCCCTCCTTCTCCCATATTCTGTAATAAAGATATGGTAAATGCCAAGAGCCAGTCCTTCCTGAGAGACACAGATTGTATGATGGAAAAAGGAGAATCAAATATAGTACTTCTCCCCACCACTAGCTTCATTTAACAAACATATGTAAATTACCATCTCTATTTTAAACTCAAATGTAGAAGAATGACCAACTTTTTGTTGGTGGTTTGAAAAATAAGGATAACAAAATTCAAATGTTATGTAAAACAATGTTTTTCTTTTGTCATGTTAAAGATTTCTTGAGATTTGGGGAAACAATAAAGATTTTGGGAACAACCAACCAATGACATAAAAGGCTAACCCACTATCAAGTGATTCAGGTACCACCAGCAGACAGTGAGCTATGTTTAGACTTAGCTCACAAATGGGATCCAGCTTTGGGGTGAGAGCATGATTTTATGGTGATACAGGGCTGTACCATGGGGTGGGCCTCCAATAAAATACCAAGTTCTAATGGATGGAAATCAAGACACTTTCCTTTAACTTTGTCTTTCTCCCTTTAAAAAGTGTTCTGATTTGAAAGAAAAGCTCAATAATACAGGTTATTAAACACAAGGCTGTCCTCTCTGCCTCCCTGAGAGGTCACTGAAGAAAGGAAAGCCCAATATCTTGGCACAGAAGACAAACTTCAACCCAATACATAATCTGACAAGGTTAATATTTCCTTTAACGTTTCAGTGTTTTGTAATGTAATGGAATCTCTGCCAAATTATCTGAAAGCAGCACACAAACTTAAGTGTTCAACATGCTAGATACATCACATAGCTATATTATCTTCCATGTACATCAGATAAATTCCCTAAGGAAACTTTTGGAAAGTCAGGTTGTCCACTGATTCATTCATACCATCACTGCTTCCTCCTCTTGTTAGAGATGAGTACATAAATGCCAGAGAACTTGGCTAATTTGTATATTTTCAACTCATTCAAACTCATATTCAAAGGTATCCAATGAATAACTTGGCCTTAGTTTCAGGGTTTCATTTCAACATATCCTTTTATTATCCTTTCATTATTCTTGGTCAATAGCAATGGCTTTTTCCTAGGACTTGTTATTCTAACGTTTTGTATAAGCGATCCAGAGTACATTTCATTGTTCTGTTGGGCACTCCAAGCTCCAAGGATTTTCTAGTATAATGATGCAAAGATCTATCCAGCTATCTATCTATCTATCTATCTACCTGTCTGTCTGTCTATCTATCTGTTATTTTTGTAGAAGAAGGTTGATAGGAAAGTCTAATTTAAACAAAGAAGTGTACTTAAATTTTGAGCTAAGATACAGTAATATATACTATACTATATACTGTCCCTTCAATGAACCATGATACTTCATTTCTCAAAGGGAGAGTAAATATTCTTTTCATAAGAATTTGTCCTTCAAATGGTTATCCTTCAAAATGCTTATCTCTAATCTTTATTTTAACTGCAATTGAATCATACCAGGATGCCAAGCCAACACAATGGGGAGAAAGGATGTTATTATGAATTCTTTACTTCCCAACAGAAAATAGCTATCAGATTGGCCAAATATCAGATCCCTAAGCAGAATTGTGTCATGTGTGGCTCTACCATCCATTTATGAGAAAACAGATGTGCTGTTTTGTACTGTCTTGCATCACTAAAGAGTTGCAGTATCCATTTGCAATGAAATACTGAAAATTGTAATGGGAAGAGGAGATATCCACTTACACCTTCTCTTGAAGCCAGCTTCTTATCTACTCATCTCAGAGAATTAGCATCTTCCATCTGTACTTCCCATCTCCAAACTCTGTTCTCTGTTCTAGTCACAACTGTGGTTACTTCTTCACTTTACCAAATATAGCTTGTTTCTCATAGGACTCTTAGAATGTTTGCTTCATATGGGTCAGTTGAAAAACACTGATTAGTCCCAAATTTGAAAGGTCATGCTTTATGCTTTGATTATTATATATAAAAAAGTGGTCACCATTTTTACATATGTTGGAGAGCAGCCCTTTTTTTAAAATTTCTTTTATTCATATGTGCATACAATGTTTGGGTCATTTCCCCCCTTCCCCCGCCCCCTCCCTTTCTCCCACCCTCTCCCTCTCCTCTTACCCCCTCACTACCAGGCAGAAACTATTTTACCCTTATCTCTAATTTTGTTGAAGAGGAAGTATAGGCAATAACAGGAAGGACCAAGGGTTTTTGCTGGTTGAGATAAGGATAGCTATACAGGGAGTTGATTCGCATTGATTTCCTATGCATGTGTGTTACCTTCTAAGTTAATTCTTCTCAAACTAACCATTTCTCTAGTTCCTGGTCCCCTTCTCCTATTGGCCTCTGTTGCTTTAAAGTTTCTGCATTAGTTCCTTTGCATTGAGGACATCAAATGCTATCTTGTTTTTTTTTGATTTCTTGCCTATCCTCATACTTCCTTTGTGTGTTCTCACCTTATCATGTGAACAAAGTCCAATCCTCTTGTTGTGCTTGACTTTTTTTTTCTTCATATGTGTATACAATGTTTGGGTCATTTCTCCCCCTTTCCCCCACCCCTTCCCTTACCCCCCTGCCCCCTCCCTCTCCCCCTCACCCCCTCCCTCTCCCCCTCACCCCCTCGCTACCCGGCAGAAACTGTTTTGCCCTCATCTCTAATTTTGTTGAAGAGAGAGTATAAGCAGTAATAGGAAGGAAAGGGTTTTTGCTAGTTGAGATAAGGATAGCTATACAGGGATTTGAATCACATCGATTTCCTGTGCGTGTGTGTTACCTTCTAGGTTAACTCTTTTTGATCTAACCTTTTCTCTAGTTCCTGGTCCCCTTCTCCTATTGGCCTCAGTTGCTTTTAAGGTATCTGCTTTAGTTTCTCTGCATTGAGGACAACAAATGCTCGCTAATTTTTTAGGTGTCTTACCTATCCTCATATCTCCCTTGTGTGCACTCGCTTTTATCATGTGCTCAGAGTCCAATCCCCTTGTTGTGTTTGCCCTTGATCTAATGTCCTCATATGAGGGAGAACATACGATTTTTGGTCTTTTGAGCCAGGCTAACCTCACTCAGAATGATGTTCTCCAATTCCATCCATTTACCAGCTATTGATAACATTTCATTCTTCTTCATGGCTGCATAAAATTCCATTGTGTATAGATACCACATTTTCTTAATCCATTCGTCGGTGGTGGGGCATCTTGGCTGTTTCCATAACTTGGCTATTGTGAATAGTGCCGCAATAAACATGGGTGTGCAGGTGCCTCTGGAGTAACTTGTGTCACAGTCTTTTGGGTATATCCCCAAGAGTGGTATTACTGGATCAAATGGTAGATCAATGTCTAGCTTTTTAAGTAGCCTCCAAATTTTTTTCCAGAGTGGTTGTACTAGTTTACATTCCCACCAACAGTGTAAGAGGGTTCCTTTTTCCCCGCATCCTCACCAACACCTGTTGTTGGTGGTGTTGCTGATGATGGCTATTCTAACAGGGGTGAGGTGGAATCTTAGCGTGGTTTTAATTTGCATTTCCTTTATTGCTAGAGATGGTGAGTATTTTTCATGTGGTTTTTGGCCATTTGAATTTCTTCTTTTGAGAAAGTTCTGTTTAGTTCACTTGCCCATTTCTTTATTGGTTCATTAATTTTGGGTGAATTTAGTTTTTTAAGTTCCCTATATATTCTGGTTATCAGTCTTTTGATGTTTAGCTGGCAAATATTTTCTCCCACTCTGTGGGTGTTCTCTTCAGTTTAGAGACCATTTCTTTTGTTGAACAGAAGCTTTTTAGTTTTATGAAGTCCCATTTATTTATGCTATCTCTTAGTTGCTGTGCTGCTGGGATTCCATTGAGAAAGTTCTTACCTATACCTACTAACTCCAGAGTATTTCCTACTCTTTCCTGTACCAACTTTAGAGTTTGGGGTCTGATATTAAGATCCTTGATCCATTTTGAGTTAATCTTGGTATAGGGTGATATACATGGATCTAGTTTCAGTTTTTTGCAGACTGCTAACCAGTTTTCCCAGCAGTTTTTGTTGAAGAGGCTGTCTTTTCTCCATCGTATATTTTTAGTGCCTTGTCAAAGACAAGTTGGTTATAGTTGTGTGGCTTCATATCTGGGTCCTCTATTCTGTTCCACTGGTCTTCATGTCTGTTTTTGTGCCAGTACCATGCTGTTTTTATTGATATTGCTTTGTATTAGTTTGAAGTCAGGTATTGTGATACCTCCTGCATTGTTCTTTTGACTGAGTATTGCCTTGGCTATTCATGGCCTCTTGTGTTTCCATATAAATTTAATGGTAGATTTTTCAATCTCCTTAATGAATGTCATTGGAATTTTGATGGGAATTACATTAAACGTGTAGATTACTTTGGGGAGTATAGACATTTTTACTATGTTGATTTTACCAATCCATGAGCATGGGAGATCTCTCCACTTTCTATAGTCTTCCTCAATCTCTTTCTTCAGAAATTCATAGTTTTCCTTGTAGAGGTCATTCACATCCTTTAAGTTTACTCGTAGGTATTTGATTTTTTTGAGGCTATTGTAAATGGAATTGTTTTCATATATTCTTTCTCAGTTTGTTCATTATTAGTGTATAAAAGTGCTAATGATTTTTCTATGTTGATTTTATATTCTGATACCTTGCTGTAGCTGTTTATGGTGTCTAAGAGTTTTGGGGTAGAGTTTTTTGGGTCTTTAAGGTACAGGATCATATCATCTGCAAATAGGGATATTTTGACAGTTTCTTTACCTATTTGTATTCCTTTTATTTCCTCTTCTTGCCTAATTGCTCTGGCTAGGAATTCCAGTACTATGTTGAATAGGAGTGGAGATCGTGGGCATCCTTGTCTAGTTCCTGATTTCAGAGGGAATGGTTTCAGTTTTTCACCATTAAGTATAATGCTGGCTGTAGGTTTGTCATATATAGCTTTTATAATGTTGAGGTACTTTCCTTCTGTTGCTAGTTTTCTTAGAGCATTTATCATGAAATGGTGTTGAATCTTATCAAGGGCTTTTTCTGAGAGCAGCGCTTTGTAAAGGAAATAGTTATGACTTGGGATAAGCCTTTTCTCTGCCCTCCTCAACCAAATCGCATCAGCCTCTGAGCCTCAGTTTGGTTGTCTCTTTGTCAATGTAGGGAACCATGCTTGGTCCTTTATAGGATTTACCTCCTCCTACCCCAGAGCTAACTATATTCTACGACACATGTCCAACAGTCACCGTCCCACATAGGATGAACCCAAGCATTCAAACCCAGAGCACTGTAGGAGAGAAGATACCCCTAGGATCTACAGCAAGGGGACAGGACAGGGCTGCATTTGGTTCTTGAAGAGCAGATGTAGGGCCTATGAGGAGGATGAGGAGGGGCTGAGGTTCTGAGGTGTGAAGCAATAGCTGGAGATTTTGTGTCTGTATGTGGAAGAAAGTGGCTTGTTTATTTTACAGTCTAGAGAGAAAAACGCTTTGTGCAAGTTAAAATCAATATGCACTTCAGGAAATTGCTATCTCTGTTACAAAACAGTAAGTCCTTTTGTTGTATGTGGACCATGTTTTTTCATCAAAAAAATGGGTTACATATCATTTCTTTTGAATTTAACTGTTTCTTGACAACAATAGGGAAAAATTGGGATTGATGTGGCTCAGAAGGAATTAGTGGGGTGGTCCTCAAGACAAAACTTGAATCTTCAAACTGCATGACCACAGGCTGCTCTTTATACCCACTCTTATTTGTAAGTTCAGGGAGATGACCAGAAAACTTTTTAAAAGAGTATATTGTGAAAAAGGATGGAAAGAATAAAATTACCATTCACATGCAATTACTATTTAGCTAAATGAAGTTAGAGAAGAAAGTGCTAATCAAGTCAAATTGTAAAGTATGTCTATAGTTACTGATGACAGTAAATTGGTATTTCTAAACTTGAACTGTTTACCATCAACTGTCAATTCAGTTCTCTAAAATAGAGCTTCTAGGGAAACAGAAATCATTCATAAGGTGGAAAAATATTCAGTCTACACTGTGGACTGTGGAATAAGCAATGCTAGGTAAATAATCCTGTGAAGAAAAATGTGTGAAAATTGACCACACTCTTAGTTACTGGGAAAAAAACCCCAAATTGCCATGTCTAGGTGTCAAGATAGAGGGTGGCACTAAGTTCTGGACATCCTCTGAGAAGAAGGAAAAGCTGGGGATGCTAATAGTATCATCACTAGCAAGAGATAACAAGAAGAAATAAATGCAGGAGCACACAGGCATCAGCTTGGTGAAAGGTTCTCAGGAGCAAATTTGAATGTTTTAACAACTGAATGCAAACCTTCAGTGCAACTATGGGCTACAGATAATTACTAGACACTCATGGAGTTACATACATGCACACTTGCAGGAGATTGAGTTGTTGCTCTGAAACATGTATTGACCCTCCTTCCTTGCCCACTGACCAGGGCATTGGTCACATGACCTAGGCTGGCCAATGAAACATGAACAGCTGTGATGTGCACTCCTATGCAGAAGCTTTAAGGGCCAGTTTGTGCTCACCATGTTTTTGCTTCCCTCCATTTGGTGACCAGCAGTGTCCTAAATAGTGACTCTGTGAACTTGGGTTCTTTACCTGATGCAAAGTAGCAGCTCACCTACACCAGAAAAGTACAAGTGGGAAACCTTAACTCTTGCCAGCCACTTTGATTTGGGACAGTTTTTACCACTGTATACCCTATTTATTGGGACAGATGCAACAATGTACAAAAGTGTGCACACCAATCCATGTCCTTGGCCCTGAGTACACAGAATTTTACAGCTGTTCTGACTTGGTGAGGTTTCACCTACCCAATCAAGTAGATATTTTCTATCTGGTGAGCCATGATGCTCTGATTCTTCTCTCCCACTTACAGCAGAGGAGGCTGAGGCTTAGCAAGGCCATCTGCCTGGAAGGACCCCACAGGTTAGGGTTCTTATGACTTTGAAGCCCTATGTGCTAACACCACAGATACCATCATCTATGGGGACATTTCTGCAATAATTTGCATTTTCCCCATAATAAAAAACATGAATCACTTCTCTAAAAGATTTTTCTCCAACTAAAACCTGAAGTCATGAGTATTTGCCCTTCCTACTTGGTCTCATGTGTCATCTTAAATGCAAATTGTTATTGTCTTAATTTTCCCCTGGATGCAAAAGCAATGGGATATAATCAGCTACCCTCATGTTCCCATCTTCAGTATGTCGCAGCACAGTGTCACTAGCCTAACCTCAGATAAGCTCCATGAAAAGCACCAGAAAACATACAGCAGTACCTGTCTAGCTGGGAGCAAAGTCCAGCTCCTCCTTTGAAGATGGTGAGACTGTGGGTTCACAACCATGAATCCTCAGGTGGTTGGGGTTCTTGCCTATAGTGAGCAGCTCCCCCAAGCCTGGGGACTCATACTTAACAATGAGTGTAGGAGAAGCATGAAGGGTGTGGATGGCAGAAGAAGAGGGTAAAACATAAGAGACCAGAGCCTTACGTATCTCTTTAATTTTTTCATCAAAAAAAGTCTGTAAATTCATGCTTGGAGCATCCAGAATTGTTTATTAAAAACAGCAGGCCTCTATTTTGTATGGAAAGGAACCCTCTCCTATTGCTTCAGGAGACCAGACCTGCTCTTAATTCAAGATTCATTCTTTCATGTCATAGATATTTATAGACTACCTTCCATCTACCAGTCCCAGGCTTAGGGAATTTGTAAGTATCATCCTCACTTAATTCTTCCAATAATCCAATGATGTTGATTGTTATTTCTGCCATTTCTTGAAAAAAGGAAATTGAAGACCAAATGGGTTTCATTACTTGCTAAAAATTGCACATCAGAACAGGGACAGAGTCAGGATTCAGAACTACGGAGAAAGTAATGGTTGACTGCTCTTAATCGGATTGCCAAATTGCATCCAGGAAAAAGAGACAAAATACACATAGGCACAAAAATAAATAGCACAGTTTCATCTAGTGACAGAAGGATTGTCCCATATAGTAGTCTCGGTTGTGACTATTGTCTTTATTCTTAGTGCAGAGAACAGTGCTTTCCTTTAACTATGAAGTCAGAGACTTGAACCCCACAGCCACACTGTGCTTGGGCAAGAATCAGAACTTTCTACCTTTTTGGCAGTCCCTCCCTCATGGCTTCACACCAAGCCATTTCAAGCCAGACTAGGAGCTCTCCCTGTACAGGAGTTGTGTCATTCCTCAGTGTTTACATATATTAGGACTCTGTAAGGGTATATAATTATTATTCATCAATTAAAATCAAAATAAAAGGATTGGAGTGCAGAACATATCATAGGTAATATCATAAAGTTTTCTTGAAAAGAACATGAATGGAGGAAATTTCTGGAAGCAACATTTTCACGTTCCTCTTGCGAGCACCAACTGACTCCTGCAATGAGTGCCCACATTGTCTGCTGTGAATGTGAAGCTGAAGTGCTGGTGGGAAAGGTGAGCCAAAGACTCATCAGCACTGAGACAGACGTCCAAATCTTTTCTTATTTGTCCTGAGAAGTGAAACACCCCAAGCCTAACACCCTTTAAATATTGTGCTGCTGCTCCTCAATTACTGGTTATCTGGGGACTGATGAAATTGATATACAGAGATGGACATTTTGGGGCAACAACTCTCAGGTGAAGAAAAATTAATGAGAAAAGACAGGCAGTAGACCACTGAATTCTCCCTTTGCCAATCAAGCAATGTTCTGAGTTTCCTCAGATGACAATTAAAGATGCAAGCAGCAAATGGTACCACAAAGTCTTCATAGCATGGAGCTGAAAGGTAGTTACAGTCCTAGAGTTTTATTAAAAGTACCTCCAATGAAATGACCGTTGCTCAAGCTCCAGAATAAGGTGCTCTTCTGCTGCAGTTTGGCTTCACATCTGAATTGTTTCCTATGTGGCTAGCCCACAATACTTAAGTTTTTATCTTCTCTTTAGAAAATGCATTCTTAACAATCAGACCACAGATTTCTTTCAGTGACTCCCCTTTCTAAATTTCACTAATAGCTTTATATTGGAAGAGAATCACATCCTTGATTAGCCAAAACCAGTGAAATTTGTTCAAGATAATTATTGGGGCTTAGACAATTTAAGAAGTCAAATATCATGTAGTAAATTTTCTTGCACATATACCTGATGATAATCCAAGTTCAGATTGCTCATGTCATGTAGGAATTTAATTTGGTGTTTCTTTCTCATTTATCTCTGAGTGTAATAGTTCTTAAGACCCATCAAAAGGTCAAGTCCAGAGGAAATGAACTAACTTACCTACAGGCTGGGCCTGACTGGGCAGATGTCAACCAACTGGCTGCTGAGGGCACATATGTATGTTTGTGTGTGTATTGAAAGAATTTGAAGACTTTCAAATGGGCCATTTCCTGGACAGCTTAGCATTGTCCTTGCCATTCCCTAATGTCTTTCAATTTCACCTAGACATTTGCATCGTCTGCCTATCCTCTAAGTCATGGCCTCTCACTGTGGCATTTCTGGCCTTTGGGACTGGATAGGTTTTGTTGTGGGGCTGTCCCACACTGTAAGAGGTTTAGCGCCTTTCCCCATAGACTTACACTTAGACTAGACTTTTGTAGCTTCTGCCCACTAGATGCTAATAGAAACCCCAATCTCAATGGAGACAAATGCCTACAAATATTGCAAAGCATTTCCTTCCTTCCTTTCATTCTTCTCCACTCTGGACTTCATGCTGTACTGCTTCAATTATTTTATTACCCTTGTAGTTCCAGATTGGAAGAGAAAAATGGGAAGCAGCCAAACCAGGTCAGTACCAGCTCTGAATGCTTTAAATCTTAGGAAATACCTGAACCCTCCACTGTGTTTTAAGACATGGCATACTGCTTACCCTGCCTTCTTTATTTCTCAGCTCTTCTAAGTCAGATGCAGCCTGAACCTGTCCTGGACAGCATCCTCCCCAAGGGACCTAGATGGCTGGGACCTTAATATTTCCACTCACCTTATTTTGCTAAGTTATTCTCATGAATTCTTCAGACAAGCTTCCAATTCCATCCCACCTCCTTTTTGATGGTTTTCCTGCATGTTCTCCTTACCCCCAACTGGGTAAGCACCCCATTTTTGTCCTCGCAGTGGCCAATGAGCTGTACCAAAGTCACCTGTTTACTTAAGTTGCACATGCGCCCAGATTGTAACTTTTGAATATGTTCTGCCTACCACAGAACACAGAGCCCAGAGCCTGGCACATGGTAGGCACTCAGTAAACATCTGCTGGATGGGCACAGTAAGGAATGCATGAGTGGTGACTAAATGGCTCATTGCATTTTGAAATAGGATTTCCACCGAGAAGCTCATTAAGTTGTTCTTGCATGACAGAAGTCAGGAGAACTTCTGTCTGTCACTCAATAAATGGACAGTGAGTAAAGTCTGGAACCTTCTTCATCCACAGTATCCTTGGAAGCTGAACTACATTTCTGTGCTTCATTCACGTCTAGGCTTCTTCTGTGTTGTCAGGTGTCAGGAGGAAATAGAGAGGCAGGTTTAAGTGTGACAGCAGAAGTGGGAATATATTCTGAATTCTGTCTTTGGCCATTGTTGAAAACCTGTAAATTTCTCCATCAGAATAAATGAAGAAAGGTTGCATGTTACACATGTGTATTTAATATATGTGTATCCATATCCACATATATTCTTTAATTTTGTTATGATGCACATTAGTGGACATGTATGAATAGAGTTCTAGGGAAACATCCAAGAAGGACGATGATTTTAAGTTCTTTCATGTATTTTCTTGAGGCTTTCTGATTTCTGATCTTTCTGGAACTGATGAAGTGACTCTTCTTTTTATTATTCTAAAAGTACAAGTCCAACCACTAATGGAAGTTATTTGGACCAAGGCTCCTCCTGTGGCTAAGTCCAACTATCTGGCATGATGGAAGGCTCACAGCCCAGAATGCAGTGTGGAGGAGCCGAAGAAAGAATGAATAACTTATGAACTGCAGCCTTGCCAAAGTGAAAAGAAGGCAAATTTTCTGCCAGGAAACAAAAATAGAGATCAGCATAGGAATGAAAGTGATGGCTAATGAGAGAAGGCTATATTCAATTAAAAAGCATAATTTTGATTAATTTGAATAATTACATCAGCATATAAAAACTTGGGAATTATCAACCTCACCATGCCAGAAAAAATATTTTTCAGACAGTAAGCAGATTTTTAAGAGTATCAAATTGATATGTGCAAGGCTGAAGTCTGGTAGATTTGAATTCTGTGCTGTGATTTCTAAAGAAAACACTGTGTTATTCTCTCCAGCTATGTACCCATGTTGATTGAGCTCAAGCCTTGCTTGGCTTATGAGTGCATTTCAGTTGTATCATGCTGCAAAACAAAAGTCAGCTCAAAACCCGTGGGTTAAACAGTGATGATATCTTTTGTCCCTCATATTCTTTGGATTGAGTGGGTATGGATTAGGAGCTGGTTTTGCTTCAGGTAAAATCACATGACTCTATTCAGCTGGGCATTGGCCAGGCCATACAAGATGGTCCTAGTTACACATCTGGCAGTTTCTTCTAGAAATTTCTTGGTCTTCTCTTCATTCTTCCCTAGGGCATATGGCTGGCTTCCATTTGGGTGGCCTCTGGACAACAGTTCCAGAAACTGGGAGAGGATCTTCAAGGTCTTATGTGTTGGATTCCAGAATTTGCACAGTATCTCTCCCTATTTTCTAGTAGTCAAAACAAGTCACCAGCTCTTCCAAAATCAAGGGTGGAGAAAATTGGCCACATTTTCCCACTGGACATGACTTGGATGACAGGCTTTTCCAACATTTACTGTTCTAAAAGCCAGGCAGAGCCAAGAGTTAAGTAATTTTTATAGTAAACGTAGAAGCTTTACTCCATGAAGGGCCCTAGAAACTAGCAATCAGAAAGTCCAAGTTCATGTCCAGTCTCAGCTATCGTGGATACCAAACTTGACTTTCTGTGAATTAACCTTGTGTCCAGTTCTATATTCATTAAGTCTTTTTTCTGCTCATTCTCACTTAAACACTTGCTCCAGGCTGGATATAAACTACACAGGATAAGACAGAGAAGGACTGGGTCTCAGGAAAGGATATGAGGTGAATACTATGTCATGCTCTGTCACTACATTTTGGCTTTTCTCCAAAATTAACGCTTGGCAAATAATTCTTAGTATTGCCACAAAACACACAAGATAGTAGAAATTAGGCAGTTGCCTACAAATGCAATGAATAAATTTCAATTTCTTACAAGATTGTTTTAAAAATGAACCCATATGAATTAAAAACAATTATTTTATGTTAGCTTTTTTGACAAGAAAATAAAAGTAAACAAAAACTGGATGATCTGAGGAGATTTCTTTAGTAAATAATTTTGAAAGAAAAGGAGGAAATTTAGATATGTTTCATGACTTACTCTTAAGTGACACAATGAAAAGTCTAGGAATGTTCTGTTCTCCCCTTTAGAGATTTTGTAAAAATAGTTTCTTTGGTCACTGATAAAAGCATACCACATGACACTATGCAAAGGAAAATGTTCTCTGCCTATGATAGATGCAGTTTTACCACAACAGAAATCTTTAAAAGAGGCATCCAAAACTTTTAATTCAATAGAATGATCTTAGACTTCATGTGTAACTTGGACTCAAAACGGTATAACTTACATAAAATAAGACATCTGATCCTTACTTATCATTTACTCAGTGCCACAAAACTACAGAATAAAAAATCATCTTTTAGAATAAATTAAATTCAAAAAGCAAAATAGGACTATGTATTGACTTTCAAAATAAGTATTTTTTAAAAATCAGGATAGCAAGTGCTTGTATTCTCAGTGATCTACTCTAACTGAACGCTTCTTACAGTGATAGTTGCAATTTGCTAACAAATCACACGACACCAACAATATCAATTATCCAGTATCTCACTGGTCTCCTTTACTTACTGCTGAGAAAACTTCAAGTCTAAAACTTCTCTCAGCATTCTTAATCCGATTCAGTCCTATCAAACAACTCCTTGACATTTCATTATTAGCATTCTAGAGTTGACTCTACCAATTTTCTCTGCACAGTTTGTGCCATTAGATTTTGTATTTTGTTTTGCTTTTACTTCTCCTCTAAGATCTTTTCTTGCCCATCATACACAGGGAAACGAAAGAGTCACTTCCTGGGCAAAGTACTGTTTGTCATGGTCTTAGCACAGTGCCTGGCACATGGGAAATCTGTACATTTTAGCTTCAATAACACAAAGTCTCCTTTAACTAGGTTAAGCCCACAAACCATCATTATTTTCTCTGAATTACAATAGGGTTATAGTCAGTAGTACCCACTTATAATTTAATTATTTCCTAACTCTTTTTCTTACATTGATTCTCCCAATTGTAGTACAAATTACTAAATGGGGAGAGGAAAGAGTGGGCAGAACTATTGAATCCAATTTACCTATTCTTTTTGGTTCTAGATGTTTATCACACCTGTTCAAAATGATCAATGATCTTGATTCAATTTGTTATAGCTATAAGGATACGAAAAGATGAATCCCTAAATTTACATGCCATATTAAAAGTGTAGGTTACTTAGCTTCCCTTCTACAATATCTAACAAAATAGGTCAACATTTATAAAGAGTAACAAAGAACTCATCAACTATAATCCAAGCATGGAGAAAAGGCATGGTCCTATATTATAAAGTTAAAAAACCAATGGTTAAGAAGAGAAAGAGAAGTCTTCAGAGCTGAACATGAGATGGAGATATGCTTGGCATTGAGCTCACAGTCAGAGAATTCTCACTAATACCCATAAACCTGGAGAGCGGCAAACTGAAAGGCATTTTCAATCTCTGAATAAAAAATGATGGAAATCATTGCATGATAGAAATAGAGAGAAGGAACAAAAATGAATAAAATGAAAGTGCTTGTCTTGATTAGGAATAAAAGTATCTTCAAGGTTGAGAAATGGATTTGAATCGCATTTGTCTTTCATGGAAATGAAAAAACCCTCCCTTCCGTGGGTGTGACACTAGAAACAGGGTGTGTGACCACCTTCAGAAAAAACCCAGCTTGGCCATCCTGAGGAGACATTCCCTTCCACCAAGACTTCTTTCCATCTGTAGCAAGGTGGATAAGGCACTAGGTACTCCCACCCTACTCCTAAACTAGTAAAAAAGCCAGCCTACCACACAGTGGGAAAAAGGTAAGAAGTGAGGGACAGTAGTATATAAGTTTTATGTACTAGTTACCTTAAGGGGTGTTTTTAATAAATGCCAAATAAAGTAGATATCCCCACCACCAGTACCACCATGGCACTACAACAGCTGATACAGGGGGGTAGAGGAAAAAGTAGAGGGAATTGATCCAACACCAAAGCCTGGGGACAATAGAGACAGATATACTGAGACCCAGACATGACAGTTTCCATCTCCTCTCAGCTAGCAGATGACTGAACAGCCCTTTTATCTACTTCATCTATGAGTTCATTTTCTTCAGTTGAAAAGATGAGGGGCAAGAGTGCTCAGGCCCCTGATAACGTCAGTTTATCCAGGGGATGTGCCAGCCACTCTGGACTCTGCCTTTCATGATCCTAATCTGAGTTTCCCTCTGAGCCTGTCAGGACCACAGCTCCTCCTGTTCTCTCACCTTCTGCTTACTGGCTTTGCTATGGGACCTCCCTCTAAGCCAGCAAGTAAAGTCAGCAACAAATTGCCTTCCCTCCCCACCAGTGGACCATTGGCAATGTGTGAAGATGTGCTCCAGTGGGTAAAAGATAGTGATGCTATTGAGCTTCACGTAGGCAGAGCACAGCCCCCACAACAAAGAGGCATTAGGTTCGAAATGTGGATAGACGGAGGCAGAGGAAACCTGCTCCAGTTATCCTATCTCATGGCCTCTCATGTACATTGCATGCTTTTAAAATTCAGTTTTTCATCAGCATGAGATGATGAAGTGTCTTGGTCGATAACAAAATTCCTTCCTATTGTGATCATTCTGTCTCGGAGGAGTCATTTTCTCTGTAGAGGTGTGGGACACTAGCGTCTGGCAGTCTCAGAGTGAAGAGGCAGAGCTGTAACAGTGGGAGGAGGCAAAGCGTGGTACACAGCCAGTCCACCCTTCAGATGGTAGAGTAAGCAGGGGCTGCCAGGCTCTTCCTGACATGGGGCAGGAAGTATACAGCTAAGGCTTCCAGTCCAGGGAATCTCTGCCTCAAATGCCCACCTATGCCATTGTAGTATGACAGCAGCCATATTCAAGTGTGAGTGAATAAGTGTGGATGTGCATATGTCAATAAGCTGTATTTGTAGAAAAATGAAAAATATAATTTAATATAATCTTCATGCTTCATGTATTATGAAACTTTTTTATTTTAAAAAATTCTAATGCTGTTAAAAAAACCTCCTTAGTACTCAAAGAGACATAGAAACAGATGGTGGGCTGGATTTACCCACTAGCCGAAGTCTGAAGAAGAGAAAGCTCTCACACATAAAGGTATTGGTAGAAATGTGAGACTCCTGACTGACCACGGAATTAAGGACAGTAAAGGTTATATCACTCACCTGGAATGCATTTTATTATTATTTCCCTAATCTGTATCTTCTATGTTACTCAACATGTTAGAATTTGCAATTGAAATCATAAAGTAGATCTTCTTGGAAAAGAACAATTTCTAAGTTATTCTGAGCACTAAGCTGAAGAGAAGAGTGCAATGGTCAGGGTACAGGCTTTGTAGTCAACAAATCTAGATTTGAATCCCAGCTTCACTGTGTCTTGGTGGCATTGACATATGGAGGACTTAGGTGGATAGTCACCTGAGGTAGTAAGACAGGATTCAGGATGCATGTGGGTCAACAAGACCACGGTTCAAACCAAAGCTCCAAATTCCAGTCTCACCATGGCTGACCAGGGAACTCCCTCCTCTTTCTCATTTTTACTTTCCTCACTTTAAAGAGAAGCGACTACACTGAGCACTCTCATTGCACTCCTTGCTGTGGAAGCTGGTGAATTGAGACTTCAACAGCACTTAGTTTTAGATAAAGAAAAAAGGGGAAAAAAGCCAACTTGGGTGTCACTGCAAACAAAATATCTCATTTCCCCACTCAGTAGCTAATTCTCCAGCAGTCAGAATTCGGAATACATGTTGCTTGATCTATGGTGGCAACCTGTAATTTGTGTGAGAAAGACTTAATTTAGAAGAACGCACATGTCATTTTTTTCATAACCAAGTAAGAGCTACAATTAGTTTGATTCATAAGCTGTCATGCATGTCTCCAATAGACACAGAGGGAACAATAAGAAAGAAGTTTCTAAGGCAGCTCTGTGATGGAGAGGAGAGAGAACTACTTCTCAGTTGTGTAATTAATACTAAACATAAATCCTCCTCCATCTCCCTCCTGAATATCCCACGCTCACTTGATCTTCTTCTATGATGCATCATTAAGTCAGAAAAACACTGAATTCACTCACTTTCTACTGAATTTTTCTTTGCAGCAGCTCTGCCTTTGGTAAATGGCCAAAATAAGTGAGATGCCCACAATAACTAATGAAATAAATGCCTCGACTTTTCTTCCCATTAACAGACATCTTGATGTGAAAGCGAAAGTTTGAATAATATTATTCTACGAAAACCAGATGACTCAAAGTGCTCTCCAATGTTTGATGTCCAAATCAAGGAGAAACAACTTTGAGTTTGCTCTGATGATGGGCATGTGATTAATACTGAGGAATCGGAGTCCGCAAGGTCATTTCTTCTTGCCTATCATTTTAATTGTATTATTGCAAAATGAAATAACGAAAATATCATTAAGAATTGATTTTATGAAGAAGAATATAAGAAATAAAGCACTACTCACAATTCAAACTCTAGAAATGTATGATACGGCATTATGGAATATCAGGTTGGGGTAAATCGTTCGTTATAGAATATGTGTATGTACCCATTCAATAAAACCATGGAGCAATATATTCTTAGTATATGAAGCAAGCTTTTGTGTTCTATCATCACATAACAAAAGTGCAATAGCATAGATCCTCCATGAAGCCACCCAAGGCATGCATATTTTATGGCACAAGTGAATGTAATATTTCCTTAAAAAATTAACAAATATCTTATACACAATATGCATAAAAATAAACGTGGAGAGAATGACATTTGGGGACACCAGCTTAGCCCCACCTACTTGGGTTACCACAGCCTCTTAAAGATGGGACAAACTAGTTAAGAGGAAGCAGAGTGAGAAAGGTGGAATAGGGAGCCATTGTCTTTCACAGTTTGGGGAGCCTCAGTCCTTTAGGACAGCTTCCCACGCTGGAAGCAGAAGCTTCCTGCCCTCCCATCACCATCTCTATCCTTGGTTGTATGTGTCTTGTAGTCTGCACGGCCTGTCTTTAAGTTAACTGTAAACTATAGTCCCTTCATGTATTAGGCACTGAGAGAGAATAAATACATCAAGATTAAAGCAAATACATGAAGGAAATGAAAAACAATACCAGCAGCAGTCCTTTGCCTTGAGTGGTTAGCAGGTGCCAGACCTTGCGCATGGGGAAACTGTGTATTTTATTGTCTGTTCTCATAGAAAGTGCAGGTGTTGGGAGCAGTTATTGTGCCTGTCAGCAGTTGAGGACAATGACGCAGCTCACATGGCCCTTAAGCAGCCCAGCTTTAATATGCTAATGCCATCCTGTAACTGGTGCTGCCCTTTAAACTTTCTTTCCTCACTGAAAACAGGTGAACTCCCAGGAGCCACAGGTGCTCTTGTTGCTCCCCACCTTTAACTCTTCAGGTCTTCCTGTCACCCAGAGCAGTGCCTTTCAAGTTTGTTTGATCCACATGTGTGCTGCATGCACGCATACATAGTTATAACACATACAGGTAAACATAGTAGACTCTTGGTATCCATTGGTGTATGGTTCCAGGGAGACCACCATCAAGAAAAAACTTGGAATACTCAGGATGCATAGAATTCAGTAATCTAATATCACTCAAATTTACCTATACCACGTTGTACAGTAGGTCTGAGCATCCATAATTTGAAATCACATGGAGTAGGCTTCAATATTGTCACAAAATTACTGTTGTACATATTTAGTACTCGTCAAGAACTAGATCTCATTTCATGTTCTTTATCTCAAATACTGTAGATGTTTGATCCATTTTTCTGTAATGTTTTCAACTACTACTAAAAACATGACACCTTTTAACAAATCTAAAATTTTTAATTTACCACTTAAATTAATGCTTTTTTTGGCATGGGAGGACAACAATAACTTTTACATTTATTTCTGGGCACCAGTTGGTTTTGGAGAGGCAGATTTTCACAAAACTAGGGGCAAGGAAATACTCAGTACATCATACAATGATGTAAACACAACTGACAACAAGAGCGGCTCTACAGGAACCTAACTGTAAAGTTCACATGAGAATTTAAAATCTCTGTTTTGAAATTTCTTTTGAATTTATTTATTTTGGCCACACTTGGTCAAAACTACATGTAATAGATCTGTGAATAAGAAGGGCTTAGTTTAACTGGAACAGTTGATCCCTCCTACCACTGCCCTCAGCCAAAAAAAAAAAAACTTAGCTTTTTCACATGGAACACACTCAGTTTTTCTGTTCTAGACTATTCCTTTAAAATGCTGGATGCAACCCACTAAATTGAATTCACAACCCTCCCAATCAGTGCCACCCAAAATGTAAAAACACCCACCTTATGGTCAATCTAAATCCCTTCTTCTGGGATACCAAGCCCCCCAGCATCTGAACTTTTTTCCCATTGTGCTCTAAGTGCACCCATGTTCTCCACCATGTAATTTACTTTGCACTTCTCTTGAGGAATGGTCTCCTAAGTGTTGTGTACAAAAGCTTCTCTTTGACCCACCTAGTCCATTGAGGAACTTCTGCTTAGAGTTCCACACTTGGGAGAGTTAGTGTTCTATTGTCTGGCCTGTCACCACCACTCATTTGACTCAGGTATTTATTTGTTTAAAAGGGAACACTTGTTCACATCTGCTTTGCTTGTCTACTTATGCAATTAGAATTGGGCTTTGACTTACTTGCCTATGCCTTTCTTGCTTTGGATCCTCCCCTGTTTATTCCCTCTAATTCCTTTTCATTTTTTCCTTTTAAAAAGGATCCATAGTTTAGGTGATTCCAACAAAATCAAGAGACATACTGTTTCCTACCATCAAGCCCGTGATGTCTACTTACTTTGCCTCCTAACACAGGCTACAATTACAGCCAGGTACTTTCAACATAGACTATATTTCAGGAAAAAGTAGAGTGGAGACAGATGCCAAGATACTCTGAAATGAGTAAGGATAGGAGCTGTGATTGATTCGAGGCTGTTCCAAAATTAGAATGCACTGAGCTATCACACTTCATACTTTGGGTCAGAGTGTTAGAACAGTTAGCATTTTCGAATGTCAAACTCATCTCAGATGACTATGGAGTAAGAGGTAAGAAAAAATATGGCATAAATGTAAAGGGGGTCTGTTTAAGAAGGAACCAATGGGAATAGGGGAGGGAGAAAGGAGAGGATGATGGGGTGAATATGACTGAAGTACATTGTATACATGTATGAAAATAGCATGATTAAACTCATTGAAAATTATAAAAAATAGAATGGGAAGGAAGAAGAAAGAGTAATAGAGGAAGTAAATATGATCAATGTATATTATATACTTTATAGAAATATCACAATGTAACCCCTTTGTATAAGAAATATGTGCTAATAAGAAAGAAAACCTTTGATAAATTTCCTGTCCACATCACATTGTGATGTCATAATTTTTTCTTTCTACAATTAAAAATATACTCTTTCTGATCATGTCAATTTCTTGTAGTAAATAGATACTCTTGTTTAATAGATAATCATTTTCAAATGTGTTCTTATTGTTTTTAATTCTCTGTTATTTTCTTTATTCCTAGTTGTCCCTTAAGTTACCTTGAATAGTAATTAGTTATTCACTAAAAATGATGGAATGTTGCATATCCATCTATAATTATCTGCCTGTTGAAATTTGTTTTAAGTAATGATTGTTGTAGCTGGCACATCTAAGTTTTGCAGAGTTGGCCAGCTGGCTGGGGACTCAGGGAAGAGCTGATGCTGCATCTCCAAACTGAAGGTTGTTTGGAGGCAGAATTACTTTCCACTCAGTCTCTATTTTATTTTTAAGGGCTTCAACTGATTGGATGAGGCCCATCCACACTATGGAGGGTAACCTGCTTTATTCAACCACTACTAATTTAAATATTAATCTAATCAAAAAGATAACCTTCACAAAAATATCTAGACTAGTGTTTTATCAAGACTAATGTTTGAGCAAATATCTGGTTACCTGTGGCCTAAACAATTTGACACGTTAACCAAAACACCACAATTTTAGCTTCAACAATGAAACTCATATGTAGACAGAACGTCTTCATGTTTTTGATAGAGGGAGGAAGACTCAATAAGTAACAGTTACTTTTCCAATATCATTTACATCTTATGAATTCTTTAGTTTTAATTAGTTTGATTAAAGGCAATGAATATTTGGTTAAATTTATTTAGAGGATGACAACCCCCAAAATTATTGTGAATAGAAGATAGGTGCTTTATTGTGCTACCCAAATCAGTACAGAATGGATTAATTTATAGTGGAAGTACTATGTACTTATGTATGAAAATGCAACAATGAGACCTGTTTCAACTGTTCTAAGAAGGAAGGTTGGGGGGATAAGAGAGAAGCATGGAGGGCGTGAATCTAACTAAGATATATTGTAAGCACTTTTGTAAATGTCACAATGTATCTCAGTACAACTATAATATGCTAATAAATTAATAAAAGAAAAAAAAGAATGCTTTCTTTTCTCCTAAACCAGACTTTTAGTATGTTATTTTATTATTTTAGAAGAGATTAACATTGCATGAAAATTGTGAGGAAAGTCAGTGAATCACACATAATATTGAGAAACAGGTATTCAAATAAAGAATTATCTTTTGGAGTTTGGAGGTAGATGAACAGTTACTGAGAATGTGGTTCTCCTGTCCTATTGCTTTACATCTGGCATTTCCTGATGACTTGAAGTAGATCACACAGATCTTGCCAACACATCTTCCACAAATTGAATCCTGAAGGCAGAAAACTTAATGCATAGCGCTGAGCTTTTCCTTCCAGTCATGGCAATCACCCAATCACTCTGTCATTTCACCTGTATTTGCTTTTATAATTTCCTCATCAGGAAAATGTCAAATTTGGGGAGTCACTGCAGTGACTCTCTCCTCATTGGGCAACTTCAGAGACTGTTAATTTGCCCATATGCTCCAAACATTTCTTCTATTTAGTCTCTTCTGGCAGTAGTCTTTTCTTTTTTTTTCTTCCATCCATCTCTTGAGAAACACTTGACTCTCTCATCAGAAGCTAGGATTATATTAGATACTGAGGAAGGAAAGACACCCAGTAACCAACCTAACTCTTACTGTACATAGAAGAACTGGGACATGAGATAGAGACTAGGAGTAGACTTTGGCAGCTATTTTATTAGCGTTATGTCAAAAGGCAAAACTGGGCAAATGGAGGGAAGACCAACTTTCCAGGGAATGGAATCTGTGTGCATATCCTACAGTGGGAAGGATGGACAGGACTACAGGAGCCAGCATGGAGCTGTGGAACCTCCTCTAGGCCTGGGGTTTAGGCTCTGTGGAAGGGACCGACTGATAACCAGGATATACTGACCCAGTCATTATACACATTGTGTGATCTTGGACTTCACATACGGGAACCATCATTTTTGTTATGGGCAACATAAATAAAGTTCCACCCACCTGAATGTTTTCATTGACATTATAACAAAAACATAAAATGTTCCCAGCATAATGTGGGCACTAAATTAACACTAGCTCCTTTCCTCCTTGTCAGCCTAGAAGATGGCCTCTCTAGTATGTAGGCAGTGCATGGGCACACAAGTAGGTGGTTCTTCTTCCTAGAACTTGGAAAAAGTGACAAAAGAATTTTTTCTAAGAATTAAACCAAAAACAAACATAAATAGACCCAGAACAGATATCTTAAAGAGAAATATCCTACCAATCAGCCCTTCAGGAATCAACTGAGAACAACAGGAAAAAGGCTAAGTACCAACTCAAGCACAAATATACACACCTCCCACACATACACATAACACCACAAAGGAAAAAAAAAGAGCGGGAAAAGGGAATGGGGACATCTTTCCAGCACTGTCCAAGGGGGAGGCAGGTGGGCTTGAGAACAGAGTGTGATGTTGTAGCCTCTACCAACGGGATGATGCTCTAAGGGCATGAAAGTAACCCCAGTTATGACAACAGCCTCATTTCCAGCTGCTCTGATTCCTGCTGGTGGGGCACAGTTAGGAACATGAACTATCTGCAAATGGGCGTACTTTCTTTAGGGGACAGTGGGATTTTCAGCATCAGTTCATAAACTATCTGCTTTCTCCCTTTGATGGATCCATCTCCATGAGTTCAGATCATGTTGTGAGTTTGCTTACAAGAGTGAGGTGGCTGCTTGGGGTTCTAGAGAAATAAGTTGTTGAGCCTGCAAAGTGAAAGGCCAAGCCTGGCAGGGTGAAACGATTGGGCACCATGTAAGAACATATATTGCTAGACATCCAGATGAACTACTGGAACATCTAGAGGTCACCAGCAATCACCCAGTGCCTTTCAATGCAGCAAGAAAAGGGAAGAAAAAGAAGATGACTAACCAGGTAAGCTAGCACTCCCTGGCATGGAGTGTCTTACTTCAATTCCCAAGAAAACAGTCTTTCCTTACCATCTTGTTTTGGAAGTAAAAATCTTGTCAGAGAACTGAAATAGCTCTTTATAATTTAAGTAAAATTTAAAAATGAGTTTTCAATTCAGCAGTGAGGGGGAAGAAACCTCAAAAGTTTTTTAGATTGAACACATTACAGATATGTCCCTAGGCTATTTTGTCCCATCTGCCATTAAATGTTTTTACTAGAAAGCTTTATGAAAGATTCTTTTGAAATGTTCATATAAACTCAATCTTGATGGTTTCTATAAATAGAAAGGGCTAGTGTTATGTTATGTTGAAAATCCACTTGCAATTTGTAAGGTTTTGACACACTAAACCTGCTCAAGAATCCAGCTTTAACTCAAAGGAAAGGACAAGATATTTTAATGCTCAGAGGCCTCTCTAAGGAGTTATACTTTGGAAACCACCTTCGGGCCTAACTTGCTGAGATGCTTCTGACACCTCTCCTACCCAGCATTTTCCAGTATAGAATAAACAATTCCCAAGAAGCACGGAGCACAAACCTCCTTCCAAGGGCGCATTCAGGGATGTTTAAGACTGTGTAAGGCATTTCTGGCCTCAGGTGTTTGTTTGATCTCAGGGCCCCTCTTGCCAGAGTCCTGAATCGCAGCCTTTGGCCCTGACCAGATGTGCTCCTGTCACCAGCCCCATGCAATATTCGTCTATTGGGGACACCTGTTGGCCTTGCAGAAGAGCCAACATGCAATGATAAGGGGCAAAAAATGGCAGGACATACATAAGACCCATTCCAGGCTCGTCTGAAGGAGCCAGAAGGAACATCCTTAACTTGTTTTCACCAATGTGGAGTTTCCATCAGCACCCCTAAGGCAGAAACCATGGATATCTTTAAAGACTCTCATTTGAAATCCACAGTTTTGGGCTTTATTGGTGGGCATGGAAACCTTAGGGACTGGGATGAAAACCCTACAGAGTGAGGTACTGCAATGGGCAGGATATCAAATGCCTTCAGTAACATGGGCAGATTATCATGCCAAACATGATTAGAGATAGTGTCTAGGGCTCTGGAGAAAGTACTTTTCACTGTATCATTTATGCTGTGTGTGAAATGCCCAGACAATGGATTGCTGCTGGAATATAGGAGTTCTTTCTTTTTTGTTGGCGGCTAAATCTATCTGTCTGGAAAATGTGTACACAACTATGTCAACTATAAACACGTTATAGATGCATTTTCTTAGTGATACTAAGAATTCTGCTAGTGATATAAAAGCCAAGTAATAATCAAATTGATATATTCAGAGATTCTCAATCTTCTGGATTACTGGATTTCTCAGTTAAACTTCTAAAGTCTACATAACCCAAATTCGAGAGTGTTTGGTTATCTACTGGTAATTCAAACTGAATATATGTATGTGTCTAGACATTGTACTGAGTCCTGCGGCAGACTAATGTGGACAGGTGGGGAGATGAAGGTTTTAGCAAATTGTGGGGCTCAACGATTTCCTGTGTCTTGCTCATGATCATGAGAACTTCAAGGGCAGAGTAACAGCTTTGCTGTGCTTTGGTTGCCTACTGTGAAGTCTTTCCATAAGAAACTTCTCTGCCAGGGGACTTCTTCACTCAGGCTGAAAACCAGGAAATACCAGGTGACCTGTGACCATTCCAACCATAGTAGCTGGAATAGCATTTTTGGTGCAGCCCTTCTAGACCTCACACTAAACACGTCCCAAACCAGGTGAGATGCCAGTAAAGCATCCATGGTTCCAGCACTGTAAACTAAAAGTAGAACAGAAACCACAACATCTGTGATGCTGGGCTGTCAGCAGGGCGTCTGGGCACCAAAAACCATCAGTACATCTGTCGGCTGGGAGGGCTGGGAAGAGACTGGCAGGGTTCTTTGAGACTGACAACAGCTAAACTATGGGGAGGGCCAAGAGTTACTGCCTTCTCTAGCAATGGCTGGATGATTCTCACCTGCATTTCTACCTGTATTCCCTATATAGGGAGAGAGAGATACTTGTCAATGGCCTCTTGCTTTCAGAGCACTCTGCTGAATTTTGAACATTTGTTTGGTTAAGAAATAATGATTCCTAACCTAATGACTCATTTTATCCTTTGGTTCCATCATTGTCTCCCTGAAGTCTGTGATCTTTTTCTCATTTGGGACTTTGTATGTGCTATACCGACAACTTCTACATTACCAACTTACGGGTGGTCATTCAAAAAAGTGATGAGACTGTATGTGGTACACAAAATAATGGCTTTCTCTGAAAATGAATATATTACTGTGCATGGCTAAAGGAACTTTTCAGATGTTCTTAAGAGAAAGATCTTAGGATGAGGAAATGATCTTGGATATTCCAGCTGGGCTCAACATGGCTAGAAGGGCTTTTTGTAAGAGGGGGGTAAAGAGGGGCCAAAGAAAAGGTGATATGATTGTGGAAAGAGAAAGAGAGAGAGAGAGACTGAGAGACTGGAAAATGCTATGCTCATGGCTTTGAAAATGATGGAGAGGCCATGAGCCAAGAGCATAGGCAGTGTCTGGAAGTTAGGAAAGATGACAAAACCGATTTTCTCCTAGAACCTACAAAAGAAAGGAATATTACAGACCCATTTTAAGGCTTTGACCATAAAACTCTAAGAAAATACATGTGTGCTGTTTGAAGCCACCATATTTGGGATAATTTATTACAGCAGCCCTAGAAAACTAACACCCTCCATGTAGGGAGGTGGTTATGTACCAGTGGACCCAGAACTTCTTGAAAGGAAACCAACAGGTGCACATGTGAACTTGGCCCGGGATGGGGGCTGGCCTCAGGGTGGTGGCAGGGCCAGTAAGTACATGTGGGGCGTGGCTGTAGTGGCTCAGACAATAGCACAGAGCTGCAGTCTTTGTCATAGGCTGTAGCAGTGACATGTCTTGGTAGGAAACATTGCTCTCCAGGCTACCTTTAGGCCCAGAAAGTCTCTGAAGGACATCCTTAGCTAGTCAGGTAGCCTTCACTAACACTTAATGTGATTAATAAATGAAATTTGCCGAAAGAGGGACATACTGTGCTTTTATTATGTAGGGGCTTTGGGAAATTCTGAGAAAGGCTAGGAAAAAGATTTCTTTTCCCTGGAATAGAGACTCATGTAGTGTATGAAGAATTCTAGATTCTCTATTTGTGATCATCTTTTAAGATTGAAAGAAAGACATCTAGCCATTTAATATCTTGGTTAACAGTAGCACCTTCTCTAGGTGACTACCTGATAATCAGCTATCACATACAGTATGGGACACACCTACAGGAAGGGGAGACTTCCTGGGTAGAGCGGCACCTTCTACGGTGTGTTGACTTTCAGTAAAGCAGCTATCCTTCATACTGTGGGTGGGTGTCATTTAATCAACTGGATGATTTAAGAGAAAAGAATGAGCTTTCTTGAGGAAGGAATTGTGTCTCTGCATTGCAATAAGAAATTCTGTTTGAGTCTCAGTCTTCCAACTCATGACCACAATAATTCTTGCTTGAATCTCCAACTACTGGCCTGCCTGACAGGTTTAAGGTTTGCTGGTGGTTAGAAATACATGAACCAATATCTTAAAGTAAATGCTCTCTGTCCATACACACACTCGTATTCTGTTGGTTTTGTTTCTCTGGAGATTCCTGACTGACTAACCCACATATGAAAGAGCAAAGTGGGACTTGATAACCCTGTCATGTCTTTGCCTCTGCCCTGCTCCTTCTCACAGGAAAGGGATCTGCTCGGGTTGGGGAGAAGGATCTGAGCGTGCTCAGTGTACTTCCTCCTTTGCTTTCCTTTCTGTCTGCACACCTTCTTTCCTGGTCATCATTGCCTTAAGTTTTCTGTAGAAAGGCTCAAGGAAAGTGTCTGTGTCTATGACCGACTGTGAATGACTTCAACTCTCCAGAGCCAGAGCCACACCAACCCTTCCAAGAGAGCTTCATCAATAATGGAGGTGCAATTCTGATTTCCATCCATCTGACTCCTGTTAATGTCTATCAGTTCTGATTTCAGTCAGGGAAATGAGGGGCTGTTTATTGAGCCCTTCTTGCCCCACAGACCACAAGCAGACAGCTGACAGAGCTCTAAAATGTCAGTGTGAGTGGCTCACAGGCAATGCCATGAGCACACGGTTAGTGGGAAACAGAAAGAGAGATGGCAGGCACAGAGATGAAAGAGAGCTTTGTGTGTCTGGGTGTGGATGGCTGTGTAGGCAGCGGTGGTGGCTCAATGGAGAAGCTCATCTACTAAGGAAGGCCTCATTCTGACCCCTCTCCTTCTTCCCATAGTCTGCTTTTGCAAACTGAGAGCTATCTTAGCCTGGATTTGAAAGCACAAAAAACATGTTATGGTCAAGAACAGAGACATGAAAGTACAAGAAGTTCCATTTTTGATTACTGTATTTATAGGGGCCTATCTGGTCTTCACACCACCGTTAACAAATTACACATACCAGTCTGGAAAGCTGGAAGTATCAGAGCAATGGCCCTTCAGGTGTGAGTGGACCATGTTTATAAAAGTCAAGTTTACTTTCAACTACTCCCAGGAAGTTTGCCTTTGTATAAATTAAATGAGATTGACAAAACTGTTTCCTATAAATTGAAGCTGGCTCATAACAGAGGCCTTATTTGTCCTAAGTAACTCAATGTCCTGGTCCCACAAGTGTCCTGTTACAAAACATGGATATTTGAGGACTAACTGGCAAGTCTAACACAGAAACCACAGAGCTGTGGGTTTCAGCCCAGTTACAAAGAAACAGACAATGATTTGAGTATCCGTGTTACCAGACTGCTTTAGCTTTCCTTCTGAAGCTGGTTAAAATATTATGAAATAGACAATACAGCACAGGATTCTGCATATTGTAAAGTTTTGGGGTGGTACACTCATATACACACACATTCACACACAAACACAGAAGGGACCGTGGTTTATGCCAAGCCAAATCTTCAGTTATGCTGCTCTAGAGAGAGATATGCAGTTATTTACACTCCACATTTAACTGCAACTGGACTGAATAACCTGAATGGCTGCAGAGTAAAGAAGACTTCCAATGTTGAAAAGCAAATTCTCATGAAGTTATAGCTGATGGCAAGTCTTATTTCTTCCATTTCAGAATCTGAGTATTAATATATCGAATTTTCTGGTTTTCAAAAGACTCTTTGAGCAAATATTTTTAGTGACTTTTTGGGGGACATTGCTGGGAATTGAACTTAGGACCTTGTGTGTACTAGGCAAGCATTCTGCTATGGAGTTACACCCCCATCTCTCATTTTAATGTTTTAAACTGAACTACCCCAAAACTCAGTATGACCTGTGGCAAGTGAGGTGGCCCAGGGTGCCCAAATATGTGGGTAAATATTTTTCTGGATGTTTCTGTGAGGTTTGTTTTGGATGTAATCGATGTGACGTTTGTAGACTTTGGGGAAAGCTGGTTGTGCTCCATAAGGTGCTGAAGTTCTCAATGGAAAACACTGAGGTCAGATAGCAAAAGTGAATGTGCAGTCCATGACATTTGACCTGAGCTGTAGGACCAACTCCAGCCTGCTCGCCCAGCCTGCATATTTGGACTTGCCTGACTCCGTAATTATGTGAGCCAGTCCTTAAAATAAATCCCTTTCTATTCGTACACACATCCTACTGCTTCAATTTCTCTGGAGAACCCTGGCTAATATGCTCAGGGTTAATAAGAGCTAATGATTGTGCTTTCTTAGCTTCGTGTTTTCAACAGAAGTAATGTGGTACGTACAATTTTTTCCCCTCGTAAAAAGGGAAAATAATAACTCGAAGTAGAAAATGAAGAGAACATATCAAAGAAGAGGGCAGCCCCAAGAGTGGACTAATCTCAAAGAGAAGGGATTGTTGGAGTGTATCCATGAGGGAAATCTGGGGACAGAGAGGGGGTGGCTCTGACAGAGAATAGACTTCAGTTTAGGGAAGGCAGCTGCAAGTAGCTATTCTGCAAGTAGCTGCCAGAATGCAAAGCAGTCCATCTGTGCACTGGCTGGGTACCACCACAAGTCACCAGGCTAAGAAAAGGGTCTGGCCAATGGCTTTGAAATCTGCCTCTTTGAACCTAGAAGATACTGTGTGGAAGCTTGAGAGACCTCTATGACCACCACTGCAAACCTGGGGTGTTGCTGCACCTGGAAGTTGAGGTCCCAGTGACCTCGGCTACCATGCTTGGCAGTCATGGTCACCCCTTTACCTACATCTTAGGACTTTTCAGAAAGATCAATTGCCTAGAATTTTGGCATTTGAATTGGAGCTGAGAGAAGAAAGCAAAGCTCCAGGTGATACACATCTGGACACATTCATTGGTGACCCTTGTCTAATTCCTCATGCTGGGTCAGTGAAAAGACCTGAGGTGGGCATTGTTTCTGGTTCTTGATTCAAGAGCTGAGCTGGCTAAACTTTCACATCTTCAACCCTTAGTCTAAGAAAGAGGAAAAGAGCATGCCTCTGTCAAGCATGTTGTCACCGGGTTAAAAATGTGACAGGTGCCCTTGTGTATGTGTGGTGGGGAGAAGGGTGAGGTTGGAGCACAGGCAAAGACGGCAGTTACGGGAGGCAGGAGCAGCAGCAGATTGGGAGTGCAGGATGGTTGTTGGCCACTGGGTCAGAGATGTGACCGCCCATTCCTTCTGCCTCGACCACTTAAGGCAGATGACCCCACACTCACAGCTCCTCTTATTTTTGAAGAAGACTTTGTCCTAATCTACACACCTAGGAAAATGCCAGTGATGTAGGAGCAGAAGCCAGCAGGTCCTGACCTTCAGCTGATTCCCCCTCATGCTGCTGTGGACCAAAGCTTAAGATGCTTCACTGGGTAGAGTGGTATTCTGTGATCAGATCAGACAGCACAATCACAGAGGATTGCAGAATATAAAATCAGGTGTTTTCCTTCTTCCTCACTGCCCTTGAACTCAGGGATCTGCCACTTTTCTTTCTGAAGGATTCTATCCCACCTCCCTCTCCTGGGTGACAGTGACCTCATCACATCCTTTGCCATTTTTTTTAAACTCATGGCCTCATGCTGTTTTTAGATAAGGTCTCATCCAGGGCCAGACTGGACAGAGATCCTCCTATTATGCCTCCCAGGTATCTGGGATTGAAGAATATACTGCCATACCCAGTTTATTTGTGGAGATGGGGTAATGCTAACTTTTTCCTGCTTTGGCCTCAAATCACAATCATCCTAATCTCTGCCTCCTGAATAGCTGGGATTACAGGAGTAAGTCACTGCAACTGGTCCCTTGCTTTTGTGTTGAAGTGACCAAAAGCTGGCTTTGGCAAGTTTGCACACTGGTCCTACACTTGTGAGGTGGGGAGGATGCCTGACTGCCCAGCTGTGCTGACAGATCAAGAGTCTTCTCAGACTCCATAGTAATATGAGCCAATTAATTATAAGAAATATCTTCACATAAATACTTCATTTTATGCATATGTATACATACATTCACATATGCATATATGAGCCACCAGAAAGAATGCACTCTGGAGAATATATTTGTGTGTGTGTGTGTGTGTGTGTGTGTGTGTGTGTGTGTTCCTTTAGTTCTGTTTCTCTGGAGAACTTTGAATAACATTTTTAAAACACTCATATATGACAATAAAAGTAACAAAGACACACAAGAAAAATCATAAATCCAAGTCCCTTTCCCACACTCCCACAAAAGCAATCCAGACACTGATGGTTCACTGGGTCCCAGCCCTGAGGCACAGGACGCACCCTTGACAACAGCCTAGGGGCATTCTGCAGAAGGAATTTATCCCCAAATCCAGAAACCTGTCCCTAGGTAGCTCAGTGTCGAGAGGCTAACAGGGTTTGAGTGGTCCACCGAAAACTTGACTGAAGCACTTATATTTGAGCAGTAACATTTTTTAATAAGGGAGAGTGTTGAGAAAGGTACAACTTTCTAGGTAAGAAATAATTTGCAATTTTTGGTAAAAAAAAAAAATCTTTCCATGATTCAAGGCCTTGCCTTCTTTGCATTTTAAGACTTCCTCGGTTGCTTACACACACTATTAAAGCTAGTCTCTGGGAACTCACTGTAATGCCAGCTATGTTTGTTGACTTCCATATTTTGTTCTCCTCTGTGTTTGTGTGGGTGCTAGTAAGGAAGGAGGGGTGTGCAGAAACACAGAGATGAGTAAATCAAGGAGCATAGAGAGATGATCAACTTGTAAATGATAAGGCAGAAACAGACATATCTCTAATTAAATGTGGGAGGGATCCCATCTTGACCTGCCAGCACTCTATGCACTCAGGTCCTATCTATAAGTGCAGGACACCTGTTCTCACTCCTGTGTAAGCTCCACCCCTTCACCTGGGCAACAGAGCACATCACCTCTTTACTGCTCAAGTGCTGTCTCTGCTTCTTCTACAAACCCCATTTTTCTTCTCTACTGGAAAATTCAAATGTACACATGCTGCTCTTTCTCCCATGCTGAATTAAAAAGAGTTTGAGACAGGGTCCCCATATGTTACCCAGGCTGGCCTTGAATTCGTGGGTTCTAGTGATACTCCCATCTTAGCTTCCTGAGTATCTGAGGGAACAGGTGTACATTACCTCATCCAATTGCCTCCCGTGTTTAAAACAACCTTCACTTGGCCCCATCTATTGTTCCTGAGCTCCCTGTGCAATGGTGAGGCATCTCTCCCACCTCCTCACTAGAACTATTCTTGGTGAAGACCCAGCTGGATGCTTCTCTTTCCTAAGACTTTATTTACCTGGGATGACAGAGCACTACCCTTGTTGGCAGGCTGCTTACTGCATGACCATCTCCTCTGCTGGTTCCCTTTTCCTCTCTGACTGTCCCAGTCCCTTAATGGCTGTGCCAAGTCTCACAACCTTAAATGCTACTTATCTCCTGACTTCTTGCAAGTGTAGATCACTAGCTCAGCTTTAACCATGAACTCCAAGTGCCTTCTCAACACTTCACAGATTTCTAACAAACTCCTCCCCTGGAAGTCCAAAATGGAACTCCTTATCTGCTCCCAAACTGGCTTCTCCTCAAAGCCAAGAATGATTCGTCAAGAGTGATGTAAGAATTTCCAACTTTGAAGCTTTATACTTCTTGAGATAGTGAAAAATACACTTGAGAAAATGGCCTCAATTTCTGAAGATTATCAAAAGCAATTTATGTTTGAATCAATCAACAAATTTGGTGTTCCAATGCCAATGATTTTAATAACCTACCTAGTATTTATTAAGCTCTGTATGCCAGGACAAGAGCAAATGCTTTGCATTTTTGCTTATTTAATCCTGGAAATCGCAGGAAAGGAGTAACTTGCCTGGGGACTCAAGGGAGTCAAACCCCAGCCCCGCTTGCTGGCTTCAGAGCCCACCCTCTGTCCTGTGCTCTGAGAGCTGTCCTGGGAAATGGAAAGGAACAGAGAAGGAAGTAGTTTGAAATCCAAATTTCTTAGGAGTTACACTTGTATAAAAAATAATTCCTGTTGATATGCACCCTCCCCTGTCATCACCCACAGCCCTGGTAGGCTCAGAGGAACTGAAGCCCTACCAGCTCCAATACACAGTTATGTGGGAAAATCCAGACGCCTGCGTGCTATTCTTTCTGAACATTCTGAAACCTCTTCCTCTGCTGTCTTTTCTTTTTCTCTTTACACTTTTCCACTTGGTGATAATCATTGGTCTTCCTACAGAGTTCCCTGAAAGGGTAATGTAAAATGAAGGCTAGCATGTCAAGATCAGGGCATGTCAGAGAGCGAGGCGATCACCCTACAGAAGTGAAAGGCAGCGACCTTTCCAAAGTTCTCACAAAGAAAGCATAGCAGAGGGGTGAACAGGACCGAGGTATATTATATGTACGTGTGGAAATGCTGTAATGAAACCCAGTAGATTGCACAATTAATATGCACTTAGAAAATACCCACTCCCACTCTTGCTAGATTGATTTGATATGCACACATCTAATGAAGCCAAATCAGCATCAGAAAAGTACATCCTCATCACTGTGAGCCCATCAGGTCACACAATCTCTTTCAGCTTCATGAGGCTCCTGTGTAAAACAGTGTTAATGTGACCAACACATAAAGACTAGGAAGAGAAGTATTTGTTTACATTATTGTAAGTTTGTTATATCACCACACCTTAAAAACAACCAATGGAAAAATACCTTATGGTTAATAATTAAAAACTGGACATTCATCTAACAAGAAAAATAGGAATTTCAATCACTCCTTTCTATCAGTCTGTCTTTTTCATTTTTTTTCTTGCTGTCTTTCCCATAACATAAAAGGCTCAATATTTTATATGTGTCACTATTTAATGGGAAAGGCAAAGGAAGTGCCCACAGCTATAATCAGAGAGTGATTTAAAACTTTTACCTGTTTCAGTTCCATTGATCGGTTTTTATGTGTGTGATAAATTATGGCATATATCCTGCCCAGGGTGGAAATGTCAGCAGGTTGAAATGATTTTTAAGAGTGGTATAGGTGGGAGGAGACATTGATGCACATGAGATCTATTTACTAGAAAAGGCAGCCACTAAACAAATTGCACTGTTCCCTCTATATTCTTGCTAGACAAACAGATTGAGAGAAAAACCTTTTCAGGCTGGGTTTCACATCGGACGCCAGGTGCCTGACTGAGTATCTGGCACTGATCACCCATTTATACAAGTCACGATCTAGAATGAAGAAGAAGCTGCAAGGCTACCAGACAACCTCATTTCTCTCTGCAAGCCTTGCCTTTGCCAAGTCTCCTAGGCGCAGTAACAACCACTGAGCAGTATCTTGTCAGTGAATTGT
Organism: Castor canadensis; assembly: GCF_047511655.1. Taxonomy (NCBI): domain Eukaryota; kingdom Metazoa; phylum Chordata; class Mammalia; order Rodentia; family Castoridae; genus Castor; species Castor canadensis. The sequence goes on from NC_133391.1 coordinate 171,602,342, forward strand.
CCCATCAGCATCTTTTTAGGTAAACAATACTCCCTGGGCAATGGTCCTACAAGCGGAGAATTATTTCTGTTCCAGGAAACACGCTGCCTTGCTCAATTCCATTTTATTAGGACGTGGGAAAATGTCTCTTTATTCAACTCTATTTTCTTTTAAAATTGACCCTAATTCCATGAGCCTCTAAAAGAACTGAATTTTAGGGAAATCACGTTTTCACAGTCCCATTATCGTGACAACAGCAGCAGACATACTGGAATGCACACAAGAGGGTGAGCTCTGACCAAGGTGCAGGAGTCCAGACAGAGGTGGGAAGAGCTTTCAATTAGGGGCTCACAATGGAAGACCCCCTTTGGTTTTTGAGTATCTTCAGGTTCCCTGGGCTGCTACATCTGTTTCACTTTTATAGTTAATTCTGCCTTCTGTCATTATTATTCCTGAATTTCACTTAATCAATCTAATTTAACTCTCATTCAGGGCAAAGCATCAAAGGCCACAAATCAATCTTTGCAATAATGGTAGCTGTCTTTTACTGAAGAGCTCATCCTAGTAGCCACTCCTATGGACTGGGCCATTTCTAAGCTCATAAACTTAGGAGGGATAATAAAGGGAGGAGGAGTGTGTGCATGCATGCTGTCAGTTGTGTGCATGTATATGCAAGTGTGCACATGTACTCACTGGGGTAGGATGCAGTTCTTCCTGCAGGGTAGTGAAAACACTGCGTGAAAATCAGGCCAGTGAGATGACAGAGGCTCAGTCACACAAACACCACTCCCCTAAAACAGTAATTGCTTTTGCTTAGTATGCACAAATAAAGGAGAAAGAAATTACAAAGTGTCCTAACTCAGAGACCCTTGGCAGGAAACAAAAGCATCTGAAAGCAGTGGTTTGATGATGAAGACACTGTTAATATCTGGCTGTTGTTTTTAATTTTAACTGACGCCTAATCAGTGTACATACTTACAGTGTACAGTGTGCTATTTCAATGTGTGTATATGCTATGTGAAAATTGGGTCAGCATAATTGGCATATCTATACCTCAAACATTTGTGATACTTGTTGACAGATGTCAATAAATTATAAAGCACAAACCTGGGTCAGGTGAGGTTTTGTGTCTCTGCCACTAGGTGATGGCAATTCCCAAGACAGATGTGAGAATCATTGAAAATGAGATGAAATAAGCAGTGAGAAGATTCTTGGAAGAATGAATTTGGACGATTGCCCCCTGTTGGCTACTGTGAATAATACACAGTGCTACTGTGAACATTCACAGACAGGTTTTGTGTGGACATAGGATTTCATTTGTCCAGGAATAAAACTGCTGGATCCTAGGAACTCTGTGTGTAGCCACTCAAGGAACCAGACTGTTTGTAAAGCATTGTCTCCACTTGAAAACTCCACCGGCAGTGTACACAGCTTCAGTTTATCCCTGCCCTTACAACACTTGTCATTGTCTGTCTTTTTTGACTGGAGCCATCGTTATGACTATAAGATGCTATCACATTGTGGTTTTAACTTGCATTTCACAGACTGCTTATGGCACAGAGAACCTTCCTATGTGTGTATTGGACATTTGTATTTCTTCTTTGGAGAAATGCATATTGAGATGATTTGGCCCTTTTTATCTAGAGTATTATTCTTTTGTTCCTGAGCCATAAGAGTTCCTTATGTATTCTTGATATAAGCTCCTTATCAGATGTGGTATTTGAAAATGTTTTTTGACTCTTGGCTGTCTTTTTATTTAAATATGGTCCCCTTGGAAGAAAAAAAGTTCTCAAATTGTGGCTATTACATTGAGATATTTGGTTCACTTAAGCTAATTTTTATACATAGTGTGAAGAAGATATCCAGCTGTAGTCTTTTCCATGTGATACCCAACTATCACAACATTCTTCGTTGAAAGGAGAATTCTTTTATCATTGAATTATTTTGGCACCTTTGTCAAAAAGGAATTGCTATAAATGTGATGATTTATTTATAGACTTTAAGTACTACTACCCTAACTTATGTTTTGATCCTTATGCCAGTATGTAGGAAGTTTTGAAATCAGTAAGAGGGAGTCCTACAAATTTATACTCCAGTTATTGCCTCAGCTATGCTGACTTGCTTGCATTTCTTTGTGAAATTTAGGATCACTCAGTTTCTATTTCGCACCGCCCCAACACACACAACTTTTTGTGTTTGACTTTTGGGGCAGGGTCAATCTGTGCAGCTCCTTCCTCTTTTGTATGCTATTATGGTTATACATATTACACCTCTGTATGTTAAAAACTCAGTAATACCTTGTTATAATAATTATTATTGCATAATACTTTAATGTTTTGAAAAAACTGAGAGAAAAAAGAAGAACACATTTATTGAACTTGTCGTATGTGTCTTCATAACATGAGATTCTTGATGGTCTTTTAATTTCCTTTTAGCACCTTGAACACATCATCCCACTGCTTTTGGCCTCAACTGTTTCTCATGAGAAATCAGCTGTCAATCTTGTGAGGGTTCCCTCATAAATGAGATATTCTCACATCTTTTGTGATGTTCTTGTTCTGACTGGATTTTAATACTTCTACTGTGAAGTGTGTGTATGTGTGGGTTTCTTTGCATTTATCATACTTGGAGTTCTTTTGTATTCTTAAATTCATCAAATTTAGGGAAAAGTCAGCTGTGACTTCTGTGAGTGTTCTTCTGCTCTTTCTTTGTATCTGCTCCTTATGGACACTCCCATGATGCTTACACTGGACTATGTCACAGTGCACCACAATCTCTCTGAGGCTGTGTTCCCCTTCATTCATTTTCAGGGTTGTGTAAGGTTTCCTGTTTTTTTCTTTTGCGTGTTCAAACCTACTGTTGATCCTCTTAGTGAAATTCTCATTCAAGTTGCTGTTATTTTAACTTCAGAATTTGACTCAGCTCTTGTTATGATTTCCGTTGCTCTGTTGATGTTCTTAGTGAGACATTGACCCTATTCTTCCCTTTACTTCTTTTAGCATGGTTTTCTTTCTCTGAACATATTTACTGTGGCTTCTTAAAAATCTTTATTTTCTAAGCATTGGAGATGTAGTAATTAGCAAAATTTTCAAATTTCATATCATGGTGCTTACTCTCTGTTGATTTATAAAGACCGGGATTGTCAATTTATGGAAATCCTACCTACCACCCATTTTTCATGATACATAAACTGAGAATGATTTTCACATTTTTAAATGTGTGTGTGTGTGTGTGTGTGTGTAAAATGATATGCTTATGATGAAAACAATGGCTTCATGTTGCCTCTTGGATCACAGAGCCTAAATATTTGTTGTTTGGCCATTTACAGAAATAGTTTTTGGATTCTTAACAAGATATAACAAAAACAAAGAAACAGAAAAAAAGAAAGAAAAAGAATAAGAAAAGGATGAGGAGGAGGAAGAGGGGAGGGAAAAAGAAAAAGAGAGGAGAAGGGGGAGAGAAGAGGAAGGAGGCAAAGGGAGGGGGTGAGATGTCATAACTGATATTGGTAAGCACTATAAAAGAACAATGAAGGAAGGGTCAGAAGGTGGAGAATCATAGTGGTGCTGTATTAGAAAATCTGGTCACATGGCCATCACTTAGGCTGGGCAGTGGAGCAGAGACTTGATGGCAGGAAGGCAGGGGATATCATCAAGGCAACAGTATTATCAAAGCACCTTGATGGAATGTACCCAGATTATTTGAAGAAAAACATAGAGCCCTGTGTCCTTGAAGTGACAGGAAAATGATGTGGTAGAATGTGAGTCTGGAGACTCAGTCAGGGCAGGGTCATTTGGGGCCTGGTGACCATTCTAAAGATCTAACAAGGAGGGCTTTAGATTCTATTCCCCTAAGTTAAGATAAGGAGCAAACACTGTCTGATGGACTATTTAAAAGGCTTAATGTAGCCACTGCATAATACATAGAGTATATTGGTACAAACTGACAGCAAGGAAAATTTAGCTAATGCTGTAATCCAGAGAGATGGATACTGGTTTGGACTAAGTGGGAAGAGGCCTGGAGTCTGGATGTACTTTGAATGTTGAGCTATCACCATTTGCAGAACTTCTGGATATGAGAAATAAAAGGGCCCTGCACGAATCCTGCTAGCTTGTGACTTCTTTTCTTAAGACAGAAAATAAGAGGAAATAGGTTTTGGTGGAAATAAGATATTCCATTTTGGCAGAAAATAGATTGGAAACCTAAACTCTGACGTGTTAGCATTTAGAGGTATCAGAAAAGCAAGGTTGTGCAAAATTCTCAGTCTCAAGTTCTGTATGTTGTTGTTCTTTACCAATTATTCCCTCTCACAAATAGAAGGAAGACCAGAACAAATCTGCCCTCTCTCTCTCTCTCTCTCTCTCTCTCTCTCTCTCTCTGTGTCCATAACAGTATTTAGTTTAGTAAAAGCTATGTTTAGACACTCTAGACTCCACAAATTTGCTAAATTTACCATGTTTAATGGGCTTGATGGTAAACACTGACACTTTGTCTATGTTTTCTACAAATTTATGAGTCATCCATAAAGAAATACAGTATCCAGCAGGCTCAGATTTTCACATTTAATCTGAGTGAAATCAGAATGTAAACAGAAATCATTTTATATCCATGTTCAATGCCGGTTCTAAGAGATCAAGGAGAAGGTTTTACTAAATCGTCATTCAAATGAGAAGTGAAAGTCAGGTACCTGTGGCTGATGCCTGTAATCCTAGCTATTTGGGAGGCTGAGATTGGAAGGATGGCAGCTCCAGGTTAGTATGAACAAAAAAATTTGCAAGACTCCATCTCAATGGGAAAAAATTGGGTATGATGGTGCATGGCTGTCATCCCAGCTATGGTAGGAAATGTAAACAGGAGGATTGCAGTCCAGGCCAGCCTGGGCAAAAAGCAAGACCATCTCTCCAAAATAACCAGAGCAAAATAAAGAAATAATAAAAGCTTGGAGACATGGATCAAACGGTAGAGCACCTGGCTCACATACACAAATCCCTAGTTAAAACCACAGTACTGAAAGAGAGAGAGAAGCAAAACAGAAAAATAACATTTCCTATCTTTTCATATTTCAAAGTTGTCACGTTGTTGAACGTTGAAAAAAGAACTTTCAGGAAGAGTATATCTCTGAATGTAGATCCCACTTATGTGACCTTGGAAACATAAAAACGATAGCATTTTCTAGCCTGGTAAATGATTTAGAACAGATCAGGCAAATTTATTAGGCTAGTTTTATGTTCAATTAAGTTCTATTGCCTTATCTTTGGAGTCACCATTGTTTGCCTAAGTCAGAGCCATAAGCAAAGAAAACCTTATCCAATTCCATTATTTTTTGAGAACTTGACAGGAAATCTCTTTTGACTATAATACTAGAAATGGCTTGCTTCACAAATTTAAAATAATATACTTTGAAAATCAAAATTCTTGTAAATGCCAAAAATGGTTTTAATTCATTTTATCTATAGTTAATAGTTCCTGGCTTTTACAGTTTGAGTTTGGCTCATTGTATACATATTTACATATTTTAATTTTCATGGCAAATTGTTTCTTTTTTTGTTTTTGGGTGGGACTTCGGTTTGAACTCAGGGATTTCATGCCAAGCAGGTGCTCTACTGCTTGAGCCATATTTCTAGTCCATTTTTTTCCGGTTATTTTGGAGATGGGGGTCTTGAGAACTATTATTTCAGGCCATGATCCTCCCAGTCTCAGCCTCTCAAGTAGCTAGGATTACAGGTGTGAGTCATTAGCACGTTGGCATACGTTAGTTGTTGTTAAATATTTTTCTTAGTATACTGGAAGACCCTATCTTTTTCTGATCTCATGAAATGTGACTTAGTGGGTGCTCATTACATGAAACCATTGGTATGAATAATACTGATCATTTTGGATGGTCAATTGATATCAATCTTAAATTATATTTGTAGGTGACACATACTGGGGTGACTTTACCCCAGTATGTCACAGTAGTACCCTTGCAAGCAAATAGAAAAGAAAAACCTGTATCATAAGAAACTTTTATACTTTTGCATCACCTTGAAGAGCTTCTTATAAAAAGAATACATAAGTATTTACAATTAAAATAACAGCTACAATGTACCATAGAAAGGAAAGGTCATGACCACAGTATATAAATGAATGTCCATAGGTAAAAAGAGTGAAAAGTGTAAGGAAAAAAAATCTCAAAATGAAAGCTGGAATTTGAGATACAGTAACAATTAAAAGAAGCAACCAGTCACATCATTTTCCTGTGAAGGTTTATGAAAGATTGAAAGTGATATTAGAAAAATGTAAAATCATGGACCACTGCGCACAAAGGAAACCTGTTGATAAAGGCCAGAGCCCTCATTTTACAAGAGAAAATTGAACCTAGAGTGCATTTAAATTATTCTCAGTGTTCTGGCTTTTCCTCAGACTCCTTTAAGAGGAATAGGAAAGACAAGGGAATGATCCACTTTTTTGTACTTTAAGTGTAAAATATTTCAATGGAGAGGACAAGTGAGAACATCGGGGTATACCGAGGACAAGGGCAGTTCACCTGCAGCAAGCATAGACGTTTATATTTCTAAAAGTTTGCCATGTGACAGTGGAGAGGGAAGGGAAGGCAAGAATAAGAGGCCAATGTCTGGCAACACACTACTAACTGGTTTACACCCTTCATTATCTCTTAAACTTCATCGAATTGTTATTTCCTTAATTTTTAAAAGGTGTTAACACACCTTGCAAATTCCCAAAAGTTTGGGTTGCAGATACGTTTTCCCAAATATTTAAGGGAATTTCTGAGTGTTTATACACTGATTCAAACTTTGTGCAAAAGTATCAGTTTTGAAGTCATGGAAACCAGGAGAAGATGGTGAGGGTAGATGATCTGGGTTCACATGCACTGGGTGTTGCAGCTGCTCTCAATCTCTGGCATATCACTTTGTCCTTGATACAATCCATGGGACAGATATTACCATGAGTCACATTTTGCAGATCAGGAAACTGAGGCACAGAAAGGTTACACGCCAACCATAAAGACGCAAAACAGAAACCATTTTCCCAGGGTTTGTCCCGTGATCAAGTGGGGCTGGATGTTTGAGAAGCTAATGGCAAATTCATGACATCATAGTCATGCATTCCATAGGACAAGAAAAAGTTCATGAAGCATTCTGGGTAAGGGAGGCCTCATCTGTCCTCAGGCACCATGCTTGCCTGTAGTAACTTTGGGGAAATGCTCAGACTGAGATGACACAGTGGGGAGCACAAGCCATCCTAAGACCAATGGTTCCCCAGGAAAACCTGTGCTTGAGTGGGTGAAATGGGTGGAATTGTCCACTCATTCAAGCTTTTGCTTAGACTCAAATATTCTTCATTCGATGTACCGATGGCAATAACACCACAAGATAAAATCACTTATGGAATGCAATATTTATGATGAACTTAGTTTCCTCAGATGAAAGATACTATGTAAATGCAAATATCAATAACACTGAACTTTGTGTATAAAGTGCTTCCAGGAGTGCTGGCTTTCACAGCTTAATCATACTAAGTACAGTTTGCTTGGTCTTTAGGCTGACATTTTATCACACATGGATGAGAGAAAAATATTAAAGACTTGGTGTGTTAAACTGCATACTTCAAGGACATGTTTTGTCCTTACAAAAGCAATTCTTTTCTTTTCCCTTGGCATTGAATTCTGAATTACCACAAACAAGTTCTTCAAATTTGTTACTCCACCATCTACTTTGGTGAATACAAAAATATAATTCTCTCCTTTAAAATTACGTAAAATTTAAAAGGAAAGCATTTAGTATAACTTAAAGCAATTAGATAAGATATTTCATATATAAATATATGAATATATATATACATATTTGTTTTCCTATATAAAACATCTATCGTCACAATAAGTCCCAAGGTGAAGGTATCCAATTTTTAAAAGTTTCAGACGTCTGCTGTGCTTGCTAGTTAGTGCTATTTTTATACTAATTAACTATAAATACTTAGTTGTATCTGTTAGGTTTTACTAGTTTATTTGCTTACAGTTTATTTTACCCCTACCCTTGTTCTTTTCAATTTTTGTTCTTTTTTAATTTTACTGATGAAAATCCTTGAATGACCTTATTATAGTACATATGTAAAACACATCTAAAAGTCTTTATTTTAGCCTTACTTATTAATGTTAATTTGATTTCGTATGTAAGTTGAAATGCAAAATACTTATCTTCACTAGTTTTGAGAATTTTGTTTTCCTGATGTCTAACATCTGGTGGTGTTTATGAAAAATGCAAATCTGACTCTTGTCCCATGGCAGTTAACCTAGATTTTTTTTTCCTGTTTTTCTCTCTAGTAGCTTTTAGGATTTCTCTCTTTATCCTTAATACTAAAAAGCTAGTAGCATGGTAATGAGTCTGCTGTGGGTATTTGGAGTGCCTATTGAATAAATGAAGAATCAGACTCTTCAGTAAAGCATTTTTTACTCATTTTTTAGCATAAAGAAATGTCTCTAAGTAATGACTTTCCAGTACCACCTTACTAGAAAGAAGGCAATGGATTTGATTAGGAATTTCTCACTCATGGTAACCTGGTGACCCATTTGAGTCTCCTTCCTTGCTAAATTTCTTATGCAAGCTTGGATACTCTCTCAGTAGTAATGAGGGTTGAATGTCCATTCATCTTAATGGTTTTCAACATTTCCTTATTCAGAGTCTATTGGCTAAAAAATACATACTTTTCCAAAGTCTTTGAAGATGCAAATGCTGACTCTGCATTTATTATCACTCCTGAAAACTTCCCAATGCATCCAGTTTTACCCCAAAGGGCCTCACCTATACTTCTGCTCTGATATAAAACAGATGTTTTCTATGAACTTTCTTTTTGGAATTCAAGTAAATATATCTTTGGTGAGCACATGCCCCTTGTGTGATAATAAAAAATGTATTATACACCCAAAAGCTCAACTAAGATAGATACTGCCATTATCTCTCATTTACATATGAAAAATCAAGGACCAGAAAAGTTATGTAGCTTTCCCAGGTCCCAGGTTTCAAGGGCTACTGAAAGAGTCAAAACCAAACATCAATGAACCAACGTCACAGTCATAACAATTGCATACTATTGCATCTCAATAATATTTCAGAGGACATCTATCCAGAACACTGCATTATTAAACAGGCCAGGCTGTTAACAGGCTCAGCCTTGCCCTGGTATTAACTGTGCCTTGGGAGGATTAATATGAAGCTACTGTGTGGTATGAATTTGGTGAGTAAGGAAGCATGGACACTAAACTGAGCAGATAGCTGTGGACATGGCAAGTAGGAACTGTATTGTGAAGGAAGGAATTAGGCAACTGAGTAGTTAACTGTAAAAGGAGACAGCAGAAGCAAATAAGGGGCGTAGAGGGTTGGGATAGGAGGAAAGGAGCAGCCATGAGTGGACATAAAGAAAGTAACAGAAGAATGTGGTTGGGGCAGAGATGGGGTTTGAACATTCTGCATCTGTTTTGTTGATGACAAATAGGCCTGAAACACAAAAAGTACCCGCAGAATTACTGCTGAGTTGAAAGCCAAAAATCCAGACAGGATGCATGGAGATGTGTGACAGGAGAAATATGAAGAAAAGGTGCTGCCAGGCAGTGTCCCAGGAATGTGTGTGTTTGGGGGAGGAAACAGAAAAAGTGTCTCCAATGGATCTGGATGGGGAAAAAAGTCAGAGAACTGAAATGATGCTTTGTGGTTCTCCAAGAATAGTTTTTCCCCAAGTCCACCAAAAATGTGAACAATAGATGCAGGATGAGGATGGAAAATGCCCTGAAATTATGAACTGTGGGTTTAGATGATGATTGAACAGTGATGTTAACAAGTAGGTAAATATTCAAAGTACATTACATGCATGTATGCAAACAAAATAATGAAACAAGTTTAAAGTGAGAAAAGGGGGAGAGGCAATAGGAAAGAGTAATAGAAAGGCCAAAAATGATCAAAATGCATTAAATGCAAGTGTGTGTGGAACTATCACAATAAACCTCATTGCACAATTAAAAAACCTAAAATAAAAAAGAAGTGAGCATTAAGAGAAACAAAGGTGGAGGAGTTTTTCAAGAAGTTGAGTAGTGAGTGGGAGGAAGCAAGAATGAAGACTAAATCTCACTATTTGTGGGCTATCTCAGAAAAGATAACTTTTTTCTTAGCTTCTTTATTGACTTTAAAATAAAAAAAACTGAAATGTTTATCAGCAAGGAAGAACCTACACATCAGTATGGGGTCATTTAGATAAATGATAAACACAGTATTAAAATGTTGGTAAGGATATTCTAACATGCTTACAAATATTTCAAAGATGGTATATAGGCATTATGAATCACACTTTATAAGAAAAGAAAATCTAGATAGAATATTATAATAGAGGCTGAGGAAGCAATGCTGAGTCTCAGGAAACAGAATAAAAGATTCTAGATATGGCCAAATGACTTTGACCAGCATAAACCAACTAAATTTACCTCTCTCAAGAGAGGTAAAACCAAAATTTCATGACTCAAAAGCAAAATACTTAAAGAAGTTAGAAAAATTTCATCAAGCATGCTCTTATAAAATAATTTTGTATTTAGTTATTCATAAAAAATGTTTGAGCTCCTATAAGCACGTGATGACAAAGCCACCCAATAGGCTAATGTCACTAAGTGCCACTTCTGAAGGTCTTGATACCTGACAACATGAGAATTAGGAACAGAAGAGCAAAAAGTGTGACTTGCAAAGGATGGATGTCTTCTAATGCAACAATGTTCAGCTTAAGATTTTTTGACTCAGTGGTGTGAAAGCATGCCCATTCAACCACTATGTTCTTTAGTTTCCATACAGTACTCAATAAAATGTGTGAGATACTGACACTAATAAATACACTTTGTTAGATGATTTTCCCTACTGTAGCTTAATGTAAGTGTCTTGAGAACATTCATCACAGGACAGGCTAAGCTATGACACATTCTATAGGTTAGGCATAATAAATTCATGCTCAACTTATGATATTGTTAACTAATGAAAGGTTTATTTGTACATAAACACCTCACAAATCAAGGAACAGCTTCACATGGGCCTCATATTAGAGTGAATAAGAAATTTTTTGAACGTGTACATAAAAAGCAAACATACATCCCAACAATATTCCTGTGTGATATTTATAATCAGGTAAAGGCCATTTTACAAAGAAGATAACCTCTTAACAGTAGGGCGAGCTATAAACTTTTGGAATGAAGTAATTCAAATTGTGTGGGAACATTATGGAGAAAACTCTAAAATCTTCCTGACTGATTTACTGCTATATTTTTATAAGAAACCCAACATTTCTGGATTGGAAGGCTAAAGTAATACTGTATATTTGGAAAACTGAAAAAATATTCCACATTCTATGTAGAAATATAAACATGTTTAAATTCTACTTTAAAAGTATATAGATAAAAGATGGGTGACCACAATCTTGGAAGGAACAGAAGTTACTTCCATAGAGATCCTATTCCAAGATATAGGAAGCATTGCAAAAAAGCAGGAATTCAACCTATGAAATTATTGGAAAAAGACAAAAAATACCTGAATAAAAAGGAGAGCTCAATTTGTCCTAAAATGTTAAATAATAACATGATAAATGAGAGCTTTTAATATAATAGAACACAGAAGATAATTTGCCAACAAGAATAAAAAAAAAGAACAGAGTGATGGAGGGGGTGAATGCAACTATGATATATTATTAGAACTTTAGTGAATGTCACAGTGTATTCCCAGCACAACAATAATAAAAAGAAACAGTTTCATATCTCACACTATGTAAGATTGTATATGTTATTCTTCAAATTTGCATTGCTGGGTAATCTCTGATTTTTGATCTGTGTTTACACAACTCCAGTTTTAGCACAAATGAAACAGAGGCTTACAAAAATGAGAATCTTGCAGTAGATGTAATGGGCAGTTACACAAGCCATGTGACACACATGGCTTTATCCTCACCCCATTCAGCTACTGTACCCTTCTCCTGAGCTTCTCTACGGGTCTGTGGACTTGGGTGTTGTATGAATATTCCTGGAGCCAGAACATTTTCCTGGGGTGTGGATTGTGGCTCCAGGTCATCAGAATTGGCTCTCCTGCTTGTGTGGCATGAGTCATCAGTGAAGACAGTCATGGAAGCATCAGATTTTCAACTTCCTTATTTGCCTACACATGAGTAGGCATGTATAGGCAATGAAGAACTAAAGAAAAGCTGAGCATTCAGCACGTTCAAAGCTTGAAGTATCAGAAGGTTGGGTATAGTGACACATGCCTATTATCCCAACAACTCATAAGGCAGAGGTAGGAGGATTGAGATAGGGGGCTGGCCTGGATAAAAAGCACAAGACCCTATGGGAAAAATAAACTAAAGCAAAAAGGTCTGGGGTCGTGGTGCAAGTGGTAGAGCACTTACCTAGAAAGTATGAGCCAATGAGTTCAAACCCAGTACCACCAAAAACACCCAAAAAACAAAACCAAAAACCACACAGGTGCACACACAAACACAAAACCTGAAGCATCAGAAAAGTAAGTCTTCCAAACCTGTCTCAGTTGGAAAATTGTATTACCTATTATTTCTTTAGAATTAGGAGGACAGTGTAGCCCATCACACTCTACTTCATGAGCAAGGAAAGACACCAAGAAATGAAACGATCAAACTCAGCATTTTGTAGAGAAAACACCCACAACAACATATGATAAAAATTTGTATGCTTCTCGTTTTCAGCATAATGATATCCTTGATTTGGCCTGCTCTACACTTCATTCTTACATTGCTCATTCTCCAATCAAATAAAATCATAATGCACCAAAAGGCAAAAGACAGTAGCTACAAATGCTAATTTACATGGGAAATAGAAGGAACATTTTTCATGAAGCTATTCAGAAGCAAACTTTATTTAAAGACAAGCTTAAAATTTTCTATTACCCATCAGCAATTTTGAGAGATCTGTCAATTCTCTCTCACATGGAATTTGTCACATTTTATGTTAAATTATATCAACTGATGAAGCACATTGCTCTTTTATGAAAGAGTTTTTCTGTTTTCAGCAAAGCATTCAAAATCCCACTCATAACTTTCAGGACCCATTCATGAGAAAGCATCCTGTCAGCAGAGGCTAGGCTCTGCGTCTTCCACGACATATCTTCCCTTTTAATGGTTAGAATGAACGTTGGGATTCTTCTCTGTACACTGACCCACCCCAAATGCTCCCCTAAATCCTTTTCCCCTCCATTTGTTAATAAAATTAGCCAACAAAGATCTTAAATGGTAATTATGTTAATTCCTATACTCATCAATGTCAAAATGGCTGGTCTGAACACATCCTATAGTCAGTGATGAGATATAAGTGTTTTTATTCTACACTACTTGTTTAGCAAATTAGGTCTTAATTTCTTAAAGAATCTGGCTCCACAAGAAAGGTACCAAAACCAGGACCATAAAAAGAGGAAAACAATTAAAATCCCATATTGAAACCACTGGATAATTACCATGAAGTCTGCCAGTCACAAAATGCAGGAGTTGACTGGAAAGCAGTTAGTCTTGGGACTTTGCCTGAGGAGTTGGCCCAAGTACTGTCCATACATTTTTTGTTTCTGCTTTTCAACTCTAGTAATTCTGCTGGCTGATTATTGATTTTTATCTTCAGCAGAAATGTATTTGGTTCACTTGTGTTTGGGGGATGGTTTTTTACCTGTTTGTGCTCATAGATTTTCACTAGGAGGTTTCATCTGGACTGCTCATTATTAGATACTAACTTTATACTATGATTTCCAAATTTGCATCTTTACCTCCAGATTTTATTTACAACTGCCATCTTGGCATCTCCCCTTAGATGCATAACAGGCATCTCAAAATTAACTATTTAAAATTCGACTCTTGATTTCTACTGTACACCTACCTCCCAATAAGTACTACAACCTTCCTCTAGCCTTTCCCCTACTAGCAGGAAAAAGTCAATCTGTTCATGTGACAACCTTTCTTACAACCCTTCACAGTCCAGATGGGATGACAGCTACTTTCTACTCAATATGCAATAAAAATCCAAGTCCTTGCCACACCTTGCAAGGACCAATATGTCATGGCCCTCTAAGTCTGCCCTCTTATCAACTGCCCCTACTGGCTTTTATGTTCTTCAAACAAGATTGTGGTAGCTCCTCCTCTCTTTGCTTAGAGTACTTTTCTTCAGACCCTCAAGGGGCTGTAACCCTCTGCAATTCACATTTCAACTCAAATATCACATACCTAGAGAAGCCTTTCCAGATGCTCTTCAGCCTTCTCCATCAGTCACATTATCATGTTACATTTTCCCATGAAAATTGTGGGCCTATAAGTCATGGTCTGTCTCCTGCTATTAGAATTTAAGCACAAAGAGAACAGGGACCTACAGCAGTCTTGGGGACCGCGCTAATCCTCACAGCTGTGAAAGTCCTCAACAAATAACAAAGGAAACTGAATTTGAAATGTTGTAAATAGGAGAACTAGGCCTTTCAATATCCTGAAGTTAATGGAATAATATATGCAAAAATACTGTTTAATTTGTAAGCTATAAGCATGTGTCTATATGCATGCAGCTATTCCACGTGGTCTTTATTTCATTCTGTGCATATCACACAACTCGACATATCTTTCCATTTATAAAGACATTAGCCCGTGTGAGGAATTTTCACATCTATTAACACAGAAATGTTAAAGAGCCCGAAATATGCAAATATACTAAGGGACTCATCTACAGAAATCCCAGAACAAAATTTTCCTAAAATTGTAGATAACCCTGAGAGGAAAACACCAAAGAATGCATCTACCTTTGAAAATACATCTGCAATTAGCAAGTCACAAAAGCTCACAGGTCTAATTTTCAAATTGGTGAGGACATAGGGGGACCTTGATTCAGCAAGCACATTGTCATGCCATAGGAGGTTTCTGCACTCAGGACAGTATCGGATTAAATCTGCAGCACTGATAATTTCAACATTTTGAAGTTGGCCCCAACATGGTAAATCCAAACTGTCCCCTTTTTCACATTAAAATATGCAGCAGCACATCTGTAATTACAGCTGCAGGAAGAAAAATAAGTCTGCAATCACCAAAGACTCAACACTGATTTTGGAGTAGAGAAACATTTTCTCCTGTAAGTGACAAAAATCAGAAGAATGGATAATGAAACCAGAATGGCTGATTTTGGAATTCCTTTTCATTGACTTTATCTTATAAATAAATAAGATAAATTTCATTTATCTTCATATAAATGAAATGATGCAGAACTTTCTTGAGTTGATTCACTAGATTATGCTTTGTCTATTACACCTTACTAACAGCATCAAAATGTCTCATCACACAGTGTAAAAATTAGTCTCTATGAAATGTCAGAAAATTCCAGGGCCCTACCATTATCAAAACCAGTGCTTTTCTCAGGATATAACTTCTGAGCTTTTGGATCTTTCTAGTATTATCAACAAAGATTAGACTGTCACCATCTGGAGCAATTTAATTCTTTCTCAGGTTTCTCCAATGGATTCCTTAGTGTGACATCAGCAGGCATGTTGCTGAAGTTACTTATACAAAGAAAACTCCTGGAGAGTTCTATTTTACCATTTGACTTTTCTACTGCAATAATGGAAACAGGCATTTGCATACATGTAATCATTTTAAACATCTTTGATTAATTAATGCAGTCCTATTTCCTCTAGAGTAATATGACTGTCTTTTGAAAGAATGAACAAATAGTTGCTAGTTCTTTTTTGTGAGCCCCTAAACCCTCCTGCATTTATGTTCTTCATTAGGCATCAAAAATTGGCGGTGATTCTTGACAGCTCCCTCCTCTTTTTCTTAATCTTGGCTCTATAAATATTGGTTTCTCCTTAAAAGAGGCAGAGTGCACATTCACAGCACAGCTTTCATCACAACCTTTCAAAATAGTTATTGATATCAAACTTTCTAACTAAAGGACTGTCTAGAAAACTTTTCAGACTAGATTTGAGGACTATTGACATATTTCTCCTGGAAATGATTTTCACTCCTCTTTTCAAAGTATCCATAAATTAATTGTAGCATCTTGAAACATTTTGCCTTGGAATTTTTAATGAGGCATAGCATCTGAGCTTCGTGAGAATTTCAGGAACCAATATGATGCAATGTACTGCAAACTGTAAGACAGTTTTTGAACTTTATTCTGGTTGATTGGAATAGCAAACACTGCAAAGAAAACTCTGTGAAATCTCCATTTTTTTTCAACTTTGAAACAAAGTTTAAGTGTTGTCTTCTGCACTGTTCAATCTTCCAATTGCAACAGCACTAATGTGTGCTGAGAAAACAGTGGTGATCAATACCTCCATAATTATGCCCTTTACATGAGGTAGACACCAAAGAGAAAGATGTATAGTTATCATTTCATAAAATGGACACAAGTGCTACAAAGTATACACATACTTATTGGATAAAATAGAAGAAAGCAGACATACCCTCACAAACATATCCTCAGTGTCAGGGAAAGTTTAGTTCATATATTCTGAGGACCCAAGAGCCAGCATATTTAAGCTAACTTATAAGTACTGAGCAAACTCATGTGTGTGTGCTGTTCATGGTCTGCTGTCTCTGTTGGATGCACCATCTATGTTCACGGATAACATTTATATGAAAATGTGCCGCTTCAAGTCCTCAAAAACTGATGAGACAATCTTACTGGCTTAAAATTCTTCTTGGGCTTCTACTGTCCAGCATGGTTTTAAGAGGAAGTATCTCCTGTTGAGATACCTCACCTTGGACCACCTTTCAACTCAGAGGGAGAGAGTTGGAGGGAAATGAGTCCTATCACCAATGTGGCCTCATATCATGCATTCTGCTGCCAAAAAATAAACTTTAATCATGAGGAGATGGGGCTGGTAAGATGTGTCTGGAACAATTTACTACCAAATATTCAAAAAGATGATGTAGAATTCTCTGATCACCCTGTTTGCCTTAAGGTAGAATGATACTTATGCTGGGGGTGGAACTTGAAGGACAACACATGGATGACATCAAACACTCCCCACGCAACAGTTCAGTCACATGAAACACAGACTGATAACTATGGTAGCTAATTTCTATTGTTTGGTGTTACAACATAGGAATAGAATGCTAAGACCAGTTATGGACCACTTTCTGAGAAGGACACATTTTGGTAGTTGGAAGAGCTGTTGCTTAATGTTGGCAAGTTATTAGGTAGCACTTCCACCAAAAAGTCCTTCATGCCTGGAAAAATCTGCCATTAACATATCCTTAGGGATCAATCCAGAAAAGTGATGTATAATGAACATGAGAGACAGAAGGGCCCTGGCAGTCACACTTGCTAGCTGTGTGACTTTATAAAAAGTGACTTGGATATCTTCTATACTTGATTTAAATGGGAAAAGGAACATAAGCCATACAGTTGCTGTAGGAATAAGGAAGACAGAGTGGAAGGCTTTATCAATGCCATCCCCTTCCTAATCCCTAGGACATGTGACTGTGTTACCTTACCTGGCAAACTAGAGTTTTTTCAGGTTTGACTAAATCCAAGAGATTACTTTGGATTATTCAGCTAAACAAAGTATAATTTTAGGGATCATCATGGGGAAGCAGGAAAGCTGGAGTTAGAAAGAGGGAAAAAGCTATAATCAACAGAATCGGCAAAATCAGAAGTCAGAGAAAGGGAGAGAAAGACTGATCAGATGGCTCTATCCTGCCAGCTTTGAGGATGGAGGCAGCAGCTAAAAGCCAATGAATATGGACAGCCTCTAGAAGGTTAAATAGGCAAGAAATATTCTCATAAAGCCTGTAGAAGGAACCATCCCTGACAGAATGGTTGGACTTCTAACCTCTAGACAATGAGATAATAAATCTATTTTGTTTTAAGACATAGAGTTTGTTGTAATTTGTTATAGCAGCAGTAGCAATACAATATAATAGTGTACCTAAAAGTATTAAAGAGATTACATTATGATAACGCAAGGAATTATTAGTTACTTCTGTTTTTTCCCTTGTGAAAAAGGACCAAATTTTATTACCAAATACTTAAAATGACTTTAAAAACACTTAACCTAGCAACATAAGTGCACTATGCAATGCATTCATGCTATGACATTAGGATATAGATAGTATGCTCATTTTTTTGCCCAACCATGATTGCATTGGGACCACTTGCTTATTTTATTGAAGTTCTCAGAGACTAAAACAATTTTGGTGCCAAGGACTGAAAGGAAGCCAATTGGTTCACTGAACTCCCACATAAGGTGCAGAATCCAGGTATACTTGCAGTCTCTGTGTCTCCACTGAATAGTATTTTCTATTTGAATATGTGAGCTGTCATATTCAACCCACAGCATAGTTCTACATTAAGGTAGACCATGTAAAAACTTTGAATTTGTTTAAAACAAAGACAATATACAAATTAAAGAAAGTTTATTCTCTCTGTATAAAAAATAGTAGCCCAGTTTTACTCCTGGGTAGGCAACATTAATTTCAACGGTGGCAGCAGTTAGAAGACAAAGTTCTTGTTTTGCTCTGAATCCGGCTCTCATCAGTTTCTGAGAGTCTATTATATACTAAAGGGAAACACTTGGTGTTTTCCCAGGTCTGATAAAGAGCCATCTGTTACACTAAAGGTGCTCATGAAGTGACTGTGGATTTTCCCACAGGGTGTGAAACATCTGACAAATGCCAAAACTCACAGTTGTGAACACCTTTAGGCCCCAAGGATAGGCTCAGTTCTAACATAATGCATTACTTTTCCTATTTTGCTAAAAAGTCACCATTTTTATTGTTCATACATGAAGGGTACTTTTAGGGTGAAAATGTAACTCTAAAAAAACTACCAACATTTTTCATTTTCTTCTTCATACAAATCTTATATGCAAATGGCCATGTTATTCAAACCTTGATAGTAATGTCTAGAAATTCATCTCATTTGCACATACAAGAAGTATCAAAACATTTAAAGGAAAGAAAGTACAGAGTTGAGAAATTCTGGAAATATTTTGGAATCCCAAGGGTACCAGTCATTCATAGTCCCCTCCTTGGTTGAAGAGGGGCAACTTCTGGGGCTCACTGTATTAAAAGTAAGAGAAAATGGAGTCATGAAATGAAGCCAGGGAACTATTCAAGATGGTGGCTTCTCAAACTATTGAGAGCTTTCTCAGAGGCAACCTTTATCATGTCACATTAAATTGGACAAAATTTATATATTCAAATAATGGCTGAAGCAAATTATTTACTGCATGATAAAACATAGACTCTTGAATGAAGAACTTCAGAGGAGATTCCTGTTTTCCACAGTGACTATGTACGAAGCAAGGGAAGTTTGTGGTGCAGGGTGAGCAGGAAGTGACACTTGGGACCCAAGGAAATAACACCAAGACCTTAATTTGGTCTGGGTTTCATGGCCTCAGGGACTTCTCCCCTCTGTGAAGGCCATGTGGATTGCCAGTGGTCAATTCTTACTTGTTTCCTTAAGTCTATCAGATTGTAATCTCACTGATTTTTAACAAAGATAATCTCATGTTCCTATTTGATGAACTGCTGTTCT
The DNA here is from genome assembly GCF_047511655.1 of Castor canadensis. Classification (NCBI taxonomy): domain Eukaryota; kingdom Metazoa; phylum Chordata; class Mammalia; order Rodentia; family Castoridae; genus Castor; species Castor canadensis. Next base: position 171,621,864 of record NC_133391.1, read on the forward strand.
GAAGAACAGGACATTTATTCTTAATCTCAGAACATACTTTCTGAAGCCCTAACAAGAAAAGTACATTCTAGGCATCAGTCGCTGAAGTGGACTTCCAACTTTTGAGACCAAGTATACTTGACATGTCAAATCATACCAAGTGTCTTTAACATATGTCCTTATTTCTGCAAAGTGTTGCTTTTATTTTTATTTTGAAAAGGATCATTGGCTTTTCTTTGTAACAACTAGTAAATGCATGTCCTTCCAGTATCTCCCGTGATGGTCTTATAAACTAGCCACTGGCACACTGGACACCACAACCTCCAGAACAATGTGAGGCAGCTCTGACCATGTGGTTCTCTGAGAATTTGGACTTCTTAGCTCATGGGAATGAGGGTGCTCTGTGCTTTGGCTGCTCTGGGCCTCTTCAGAGAGATAGGATGTGTTGATGAGGTCAGTAGCCTGACTTACTGTCAAACTGTTATTATAAACACTTGGTTACATAATCTGTGTACTTGGAATTTCAGCTCTCTTGGTGCTGTTTTGAAGTATATTCTGAAGGTGATGGAAAAGAAAGTTAAGTACACAGGACAAAGCTGATGTAATCACTACTGTTTGAGAAAGGGAAAGATTTCTTCTAAAATATTTGAATTCTAAAGCAGGCAGTACAGTGACACCAATTGTGAACCCCAAGTGCTGCTTGTTGACACTGTGGAATTTTCTAGAATCGAGAAATAAAGCATTACGTTTTATAAGTGTATGAAGAAAAACTGGATAACTGTTGTAAGTTAACAACTGTCTCTTACTCTTACTATTGTATTCAGAATTTGACAAACAAATAGATTAAAGAATTAAACCTCAGTTATTGCAAACCTTTGTTATGCAAGTGGTAAGATAAGATTTAAAAACAAAACATAAGATTTCTAATAATGCCAGTGATAAAGCAGTGCTTGTAGCTATACCTTGTGCCTATAGTTTTCTAATAATGCCAGTGATAAAGCAGTGCTTGTAGCTATACCTTGTGCCTAAAATAGTGCCTGACACGAACGCTGTGCTCAATTTGCTAAACAAATGCTTGTCATATCTCTGCTTGGAAGAAAGAATTTGAGTTCTATTCATCAATATTCACAAATAAAAGTCCAATACCAACACTTAAAGGATATTTTTTTGTTCTCACCACCATAACATTTTGATATTTTATAGCATAGATTAATACCATGCAATTTAACACAGTAATTACATACCAACTACCTGCCACATACTGCTAACAGCACAGGTATTAGGACAACTGCTCACAGAGATCAGGACCACAGAATTCATAGATAGCCACACCAACTGTCACTTTCATAGACTATGTTCTTCATGAACCTAGCACTGTTCACACATGGCTGAAGTCCCCTGATGTAGAGCACGTCTGCTGCAAGATGTCCAAATCGTATCTGTGCTGACTTATTCCACCATTCTTGGTGACACAACAGACTTTGCTTCCACACATCTACCACTTGTCTTCACTGATTACAAATGTAATGTTTCATAATAGTCAATGCATTCCCCTGAAGCATGTTTCAATGGATCACTCCCAAAAATCACCCTAGAACAGGTGCTGACAACTGCAACCACAGCTCCTTATAAATCCCCCTCACGATAATCCTACCCAGGTTGCCCTGTGTAGACAACAGGTGTTGTGTGCCCTGCCATGGAAGTGTGTGCAGCAAGAGGAGGGCGCTCCTGTTTTTTTCTGGGGAAGACTCTTGGCAACAAACACTAAACAACAGCTAATGCTGCCATGAAGTGTTATTATTTGAGTCTCCTCAGCCATCTGTGAATGGCAATGTCTTGTGTAGCTGTCTGCATATGAGTGATACTGGCTCACTGGGTCTGAGGACCACATGGAAAAAATGCCAGCTCTACTGGTTTGTCATAACTCCCAGAGACAGTGCTCAGGGCTGAGCAGCAGCAATCAGCAGCTCTGGTTTCTTTGCGAAGCTCATGAATGAATGAACCCCGTACTCAATACTGACAGTAGCGTCATCTTAATAATGCCTAAGATAATGTGGATATGTGATTAAAAACACATTTTACCTGCTGACGCTTTTCGAATTCCAGCTTGATCCGGGACTTGATGCAATTACATGTGTCCTGATATGTTTGCTGCAGAGCAAGTTCCATGAGGTGCTTGTGGTAGGCTCCTGCAAGGTTGCCACAGATGAAAATTATCACATTGGCCAGGATCTGAAGAGACAGAAAGAGCTGCTCTGTAGGGTGATGGTTTCTAACTCATGGATATGATAAAAGCGAAATGCCTGTTAGCAAAAATCTTCAAAAAGAGAACTACAACACGCTGATTTTACTTGTTTCCCAAATGACATTCTTAATTGTCTAACAGAAAGCCTCATTTTCCATTTTGATTCAATGCCCTTCATGGAGATCCATGTGCTTTGGTGGGTAACTTTGCAATTTCTGCCTTGATTTTTGGGTTCAACTATGCGTAGAATTTGCTTTGCTTTGATTAATACAATGTGGACACAGTAGCAAAAACCTTTGTCCCTTCCTATTATTGCTTATACTCTCTCTTCAACAAAATTAGAGATAAGGGCAAAACAGTTTCTGCCTGGTAGCGAGAGGGTAAGGAGAGGAAAGGAGTGGGGAAAAGGGAGGGGGTGGGGGAAAGGGGGTAGAAATGACCCAAACATTGTATGCACATATGAATAAAAGAAATTTTAAAAATTGTGGACAAAAGTACTGTGTGCCACACCCAGCCCAGGTGTGTTATCAAGAAAAGAATACACTCTGGCTATCCCACTTGTGCCAGGATGAGAAACATGGAGCACAGCTACCCTGCCAACCTGCCATCTATTATTGTGAGCTGTAGAAATTTGATAGTTGTTACAACTGTGCTACTATGATACATGCTTCCCTCCCACCATAACTGCAGTCGCTGAGTCTGGATCTTTTCAGCATATTGAATTATTCTGATGATAAAACAATTCATGTTTACAATTTGGAAGGAAAATAGAATAAATATAAAGGAAGAATACTATTGCCCATATGGCTATGTCTGTCCATTTAGTGTCCGTCTATATTCTCAAAATTGGTGGCAAACTTGTTTTTGTAAAGATCCCTGTCTTGTTCCAGAAGACCAGAGTTCATTTCAAATGCAGTTTTGTGCTTTGCTTTTTAAATTAACATTTAATCACAAATGAAATCCCAGAAATTATGTAGAATTGGGATTTTGAATGCTTGGGTGATATTCGGTTCTATGACTCTGTCATCATTTAGCCATGGCCTCACTGCTTAATACTCCTGTGTTAGCTTCTGTCCTTTTGCATTGTGTTACAGATGTCAACTGCATGAACAAATCTTTATCTTCCGATTTGATCATTTTTTAGACTCAATTACTCTCACATACTCAGTCACAAGTCGTTCATGTTTTAGGTTCTTGATATATGTTACAAAATTGCTCTCGGGACATGTCCTTTTTCTGTTCTCTTCAGCAGGTATGAAAAGGCCTCTTCAGTGTGTGCTCCTAATATACAGCACATGACTCACACAGATAAAGCTCTTCTGTGCTCAGGGGTGGACCTACAAGTCTACCAGTGGATGGGCAGACATACTGGCTTACTCTCACCCCAACTTCCACGTGAGAATAATTCTAACCACGACAAGCCAGTCATGGCTTCAGTGACAACATAAGAGCATTTTTCTCCAAAGGTCCTATGTGCCTCTGTCGGAGTCTTCTCAGAACAGATCAACCAACTGCCTCATCTGACATGATGGGCAGGAGGGCATGGAAGAACTTCACTCCTAAGCTTTTAAGGTTCCAATGATGAGAGTTCCCAGACAGAATCACAGCTGTCCTCCCTCTACATAGTGGGGTCACTCCTCTAGACGTGAGCAGGAGAAATGCATCTGATTAGAGCTCCCAGGAGAAAGATGTAGACGCTGTACACTTAGCCCTTTCCCTCTCCACACTGAAGATGATAGTGACCTCATGGGCTGTGTTCTTAGCCAAGCTTTAGACCTAATGGGCCCTCTTACCCTGTGCTAGGGAAAGCTTTTAAATGGGGTCAGGAGCAGGGGACCTGGCTTAACTCAGAGGAATGTTAGGAAGACCATTATTCCCACACCTAACCACATTCTCCAAATGGTTGTGACTAATGAAAGTGGATTTTTTTCTCTATCTGTCCAATGCCTTTGTGTATCTCTTCATAGGTTGGGAAATACAGTTTGGGGGTAGAGGGACAAAGCAAGACAGAGGTAGAAATGAGAAGAATGACGTGATGGGCCTTTTTCTGAGTCAGTGCAGACACCCCATAGAAGTCAGCAAAGAATGGTGCAGACTAGTAAAAGCCGCCTTCGCTGCTGTTCCAATAACTTATACTTTCCATAGATATTTGGGATTGGGAGATCCTAAGTATCACATTTTCACAGCTCACCTCCAAAATGTTCTTTCTTGCAAAATAAATTAACTTTGGGTATTTCTCTATGTGTTTGTGTTATATGCGTGAAATGTATGCAGGCGGTGTGCATTCATGTATGTAATTTGTGGGTAACATACTAATATGCTGTACATTCATTCATTTCCATGTAATTTGTGTGTGATCTATGAGTACTACATGTGATTTCTACATGTGATATGTATGTAACACATGTACTATGTGGGGGACATGTGTGCTTACAAGCCATGTGTGCATGCACCAGGTCAGAGATAAGAACCAATGTGAGAGTGTTCGGGTTGCTTCCAAATGTTTCCTAATTTCAGGGGGCCCTCTGCCTTCTCATTATCATAGGCCGACCCATCACCTCTGTGGATGCCAGTCCTGGAGCATTCCTGAGGACATTCCTGGCCCCTATTTGAGGGGATTCACCTCCAGCTGACCAGGGTTGACTTGGAGATGATGGCCCATTGCACACCATTCATTAAATCCTGTCATATTTGGTCTCTGCAAAATGACTATTTGGTTTGTTGAAGATTCTTCAGACCTTGCCATTGCTAGACTTGCTTTGAAGAACAGTACACCAAAGCATGCAAGGAATGCAAAAGCCAAGGCAGACCATCCTGCTTAGAATTAGTAAATACTAACTCCTTCCTTATTAGGTACAGCTGAGATAATAATAAAAATAACCTACTGATTATGAGACTTTTTTCTCTTCTTCCTCAAAATATGCCTTCAAAGCAAAAATGTCAACATTTTAGGAAGCAAAAATGCCTCCAAAATAAGAACCAAGTGCAAGCAGCAAAACTGAATGAAGCCGTCACCTACAGCTCATCTGATAATGACTGGAGCACTTCACAATAATACCCCGATGTGGGGAGCTATCCACTGGAATGGCAAGAACCGTCATTCCATGTTTTTTTTTTTCCCCCAAGGATCCTACTCCCCACTTATTTGCTGTGAATGCCCTTGGCCTGAGTCAGGAGGGAGGTGGTGTCTAATTCATGGGATGCCCTGCCTTGCAGTCTCCCGTGGACATATCAGAAGGGATGCAGACACCCTACACAGGCAGTCAGCCTTGAGCTCTGGGCTCCTGCCTGAGCCAGCAAGACAATGGCTTATACGTTGTATGATCAGCTCCAATACAGGGCCCTGTCACAAATATGATTTATGTCCACAGCATTTATAGCTTCATATGAAACCTGGAATATGAAGGACGTGATTAAATTAAGATTTTCCTTTTCAAAAATAATAATCAAAACATTCTATTTTCTTGAAGACTGTTATGAACATATGACAAAAATCTTATTTTTATAATGTTGGATCTGTTTTATAACATCATACTGCCTTGATGTCTTCTTTTATCTTGTTAGTTCATTTAGCTACTGTCACTTCTGCCAGAAATCAGGAGCGAGAACTTGCCCTCCCACAAGATGTCTTGGAATAAAACAAATTGTTTAAGGTAATAACACCAGGCAAGGTTTACCATGAGTATTAAAACTAGGCCTTGAAACATAAAACTATGCAAAGACATTGCTATAGAAGTCTGGCTTTCTCCCTCCATCTCCATCCCCATCCCCAGCTCCTTGTCTTTGTTAGATATACATACGGGGAGATAGGCCAAATGATTCTCAGTGCACATTGGTAAACCTTCTGCTGCCAAGAAGACCACCATCTACCAGCCAGTTATGATTTTTTACTTCGTTATTATTGGCTGCTATTTCTCTTCTAAATAGACCTTTTATATTTTAATTCTTGCAAGAGTCAAGAAGGCAACACACTCAGGAAGATAGACACACTTTATTATTTCATCTTGTAGTCAAGGAAACAAAATTCTAAAACTCAGTCGACTTAAGGGCAGGTCCAGGGCCACCTAGATTCCCAAGGTAGCCCCTGTTATGTCCCTCCCAATCACCCCAACTCACAAACCTCAGCTCGGGTTCTTCCAGTGCAATAAGACCTTCTGCCAGGGCGTGGGGAAGGTATCTCCAATGAATTTCTAAATAAACACGTGGTACTTTGCAAGAAGCTAACACATTTTGTATCTTATGCTATGAAGGGTATGAAGGAAATTGAAAAACCAATGACCTTAACAATAGGTGCTATTAATTGAAAATCAGGAGTTAAATGTTATTTGATTTTCTAAGGAAACTGCCATTATAGAATAGGTGGTACTGTTGGTCGTGATTATTTTCATTATTCTCTTTTATACTACATCTGCTGTTAAGTCTTTTTGAATAATATCCACTATGTTACTTTTCCAAAAAGAATCACATAGTACAGAGATAGAGCACATGTGCAGTGTATTGGCTAGAAAACATGGATGGGGATAACTTGCAGAGGCACTTGCTGCTCTCAGAAGTGCTGAAGCCAACAGGAAGAAAAGACCTCAGAAGATTTTCAAGATCCTGATAGACAGGTCTTCCCACAAATTAAATCATTGGGAACACAGTTTCCCTTTAAGAAAGCAATGCTGAATTAACCACACAGACATCCCAACTTGAACTTCTCGGTTCAGTGACTACAAACTCAAACTGGCAGGAACATGTTTCCTTGATTAATAGTTTAGCATATGAGAAAAGAGAAAAAAGACAAAACAAATTGAGTTCCCAATATGCACAGCTCTGCAGAAGAAAAACTGCACAAGTTTCAGTCCATGACTGCCCCTTCTACTTTCTGTAAAGGAGGCCTCTGCCATTCTGCTTATTTCCCATCCATTCTAGATTTGACTAAAACACACAGAACTATTTTAGCTTCAGGCTTTAGTTCCTCTGCACTTGGAGAAGAAGGAAGACCAAACAAATAAGTGGTTTGGGAAGTTATAATGAAAAAGGAACAAGTCAAGTTCTGTGGTAAAATCCCTTTAAAGAGCCACATCAAACGTCGCAGTTTCCATGGAAGAATTCTTAGGCCTTTATGATAAGCTAAAATGGAGGGAGCCACTAGCATTATAACTCATTTTCTGCATCTCTTGCATCCAAATGGGGCCATTCATTTCCTCAGATAGGGTCTCACATCTTACCAGCATGGATTGCAACCCTTCTACCTATGGCCTCCTGTGTAGCTGGGACCACAGGTACGTGCCACTACACCCAGCTTCTGTAGAGCATTTCTTAAAAGCGATGTTATCAAACATTTTCCTCCCTATTTTCTTCTGCCTCAACACAGCTCCAAGTCCAATTCTGAGAGTACCTGTGACTGCACAGTCCTTCTGTGACAGTCCCTGCCCAGGCAGGACACTCTATCCTAACAGTGCCTGCCGTCATGGTGATATAGGGATGACTACATCAATGATTACCTGCATCTTACATCACTGCTGATATTCAGTAGAAGACATTTTCCCCTTGGCCTTTTTGAGTTCAGAGAGTTGAATGAGTGTCAATTGTCCAAAAGATTGTCCCCTGCTTAGTTTAAGAAACCCAAAGGACCAAGTGTTTCTGAATCTTCCAATGGACTTATAAAGTGTTAGTCTCTAGGTCATCCCAAACCCGCTCCCCTGTAGCAATGACATACACACAATGGCAGACACAAGTTAAGTGTAAAGGAATAACAATCTAGGGAGAGCATGACCAAGCTTGGGGGTGAACTTAAACACAGTAGTACTAAGCATGGTGATAGTCCCCTAGAAAAATGATGAGTGCTGTGATTCTCAAGGCATACTATGCACCAAAAAGTACTTCTCAGTCTGACCAAAATAAGCTGCACATAGTCACACCGTGATTAAAAAAATAAGCAATGCATAACTGAACACATTTGTAAGCATGAAAACAAAAATTTCCTGTTACAAACTAAATTTGAGTTGTTGTGTTAATGATATTAATTATGAATTGGATCCCCTGGAAACATATTCTTTTGACAGAACAAGAGGTTGAAGTGTACTTGGAAATAAGAATGTCCACAGAGTGTACCCTGGGTCACTTTCACCACCTCTCTTAGTATACCTTCCTATGACTGCCCTGTAAGAATGCATAGGCAATGTTTTAAACTCACAGTCACCACCCTCTGACTTCTGGTCAATTTCTCTCAGAGAAAACATATTTTGCCCGTGACATCTCATGCTCTCTCAAATGGGCATGACTGCAGCCACATTTCCTACGGTGCCATTCAGTGACCACAGTCCTTCTCTCAACATATGTTTTGGCTTGCTAGAGCTACATAAGAAAACAGAAACTTAATTTCTCACAGTTATGAGAACTGCAAGTACAAGACCGAGGAATAGGTAGGTTAGGCTGAGGCTTCTCTTTGTCTTGTAGATGGCCGTCTTCTTGTTAGGCCTGCATGTGTTAGTCCACTCAGGCTGAAACAACTGTTCACTAGAGACTGGGTAATTTATAATGGAAAATTAATTGTCTCACAGCTCTGGAGACTGGGAAGTCCAATGTCAAGAGACTGGCAAGTTTGGCGATTTGGACCCCAATATGGCACCTTGAACACTCCCTCCTCCAGATGGGAGTCAGGCTTTGTCTTCACATGGTAGAGGATGGAAGGGCAAAGAGGGAAAGGGGAATGAACCTGCCTTTTACAATGGCATTGAGTCACCTGTGAGTGGGGGAGCACTCATGGCCTAATCACATCTTAAATGTCCCACCCACTCTTAATACTGTTTTTTGTTTTGCTTAGTTTTTGTTTTTATTTTTGTTATTGGGGGTACATTGTGACCTTTACAAAAGTTCTTACAATATATCATAGTTGAATTCACCCCCTCCATCACTCTCTTAGCTCTGCCTCCCTCCATTCCTGGAATAGTTTCAACAAGTCTCATTTTTCCATTTACACACATGTACACATACTATTTCTACCATGTTCATACTGTTTTCCTGGAAATTGAATTTCTACACAAGTTTTAGAGGGGACACTCAAACTGTAAACATTCACAATTTCTTTTCTGTGTGAGTGCACATCCCTGGTGAGTCCTAACCTCCTCTTCTGAGGACACCAGTCAGATTGCATTGGGGCCCACCCTAAAGATCTCATTTTATCTTAATCATCTCTTCAAAGACCCTATCTGCAAATGCAGTCACATTGTGAGGTGGTTAGGCTTCAACAAAGAATTTAATGGGACACAATTCAGTGGACATTACACAATAATATACCTAAACATTAATCCTGGAATGCCTTGGCAATTTGACTCGAGTACCACTTCTGCAGAAATGTCACATACCACTGATGATGACTTAATATGGAAAGAGATGAGACATTCTTTAAATCACTTCTTCAACAAACATTGACTCAGAATTTATGCATAATTAATGAAATTCATATCCTCCCTCCCAGGAAATCAACATCACTGGGATATAAGCAGTAATGGCAAATCAATAATAAAAGTCAACAAAGCAGGGGAACAAATACAGGTGATGCAAAGCAGGTTTCTCCTGATTTGGGGAGGTGAGAATTTCCTGGCAGCCATTATGTTCTCAAGCTGAACATAATGTGTTCATAGTTGTGTTTATGAGAGTGCATGGATGCTTGCAGTTGAAGGGAGACTTGTGACAAACTGCATACTTCTTCAAATATTATTTTAAAATTTTACTTGAAAAAATATAACTATTAATGCAGAGGTTACCCAGTTTTCTTGGTTCATAATGCCCTTAGTGTCTCATTAATTTTTTATACTGCTCCTAGGCCAAAGCAAATGCTTAGAAAAAATTTTATTATGTAATACATTTAAAACAAATTATTATGCCCTAACAACCTAGTAGTTGTTGCCGAAAGCAACATCTACTACCGTTTACTGAAATAAAATACAGATGCCCAGTGGGTGACTAGAGCCACAATAAAAGCTTGATATCTCTGCCTTCATTTTGCTTCTGTCTCCTTTTCCTTAAATTTTGGGTCAATTTCCTGCTCAACCCTGCACATACACCTGGTAATCATGTAAAGATTGTCCATCTAAATACTGGTAATACAAGGTTGATTAGTCCTAAATTTTCCTACCCTAGTTCATCCTCCCATCAAGATTTAAGACACCAAGATAAAGTACATAAGGTACTTTCAAGATACTAGGAATAGTAAACCTCAAAGGCAGATCACCTCCTAATGAGACTTCCCCTCCAAGCATGAGCAATCATCATGATGGGAACTGAATTGTTCCCTTAAGTGACAATGACTTCTCCAGGACTTCACAGAACCAGTCCTGAGATAATGTTTAACCAAACCACAGCTTCACTAAGTCTACTGAAGTATGCATACTTCTACCTTGTTCTGACTCTTTTCCATCCCCTATTTAAACTTGAGGCTTATATGAGTGAGTATCCTCAAAGACAGGACTGAGGATTCTTGTTGCTCCTTGTTTTCCTGGTGTACCTGTATTGCTTAAATTCTTTTCCTGGTTTTTCACCATCAGTTTTTCCAGTTGGTTTTGGGGATGAGTAGCCAGACCTGATATGTTGGGACTCCCTGAAGCCAGGTCCCCATCTGCCCTAAGACTCTGGAAACATGAGCTTTTGTCTGGCGCAGCACAAAGGCACTATCCAGCTGTACTTCACTGCCTTTAATCTTCTGCAAACTCACAGCTATGATGCACAAGCTCTGTGCTCCTCAGATTCTTTCCCCAAGAATTTGGGTATAGATATAACTGAATGAGCCTGGAAGGTAAGGGCACCAGGATGAAGATTCAGTAAACTGGGTGTTGAGTCCATCACTTTGGAATGTCTGTGGTGGAACCTAGTAGACACAGAAATAAGATAAGAACCAAGAAACTGGCTTCTGGAAAGGGAAGACTAGATACGCAGAGGGGAATGGGTAGCTACCTAAAGGAAGCGGGAGAGACAGAGTTTAAGATCTGCTTAGTCCTGGGATATCTGGCAAAATGTTACAAAAAATTGGATTTGAAGTATTTCTACATAACCCCCATCTCCAAATTTACTCAAACAGTTTTGTCTTCTGTTCTTTGTGACTCACCATCTCTATTGATACTCATTAGACTTGTGAAGCTCATCTTACTTCTGCTTAGAATTCGCTTTGATGACTGTGGAAAACACTAAGTAAAATCAAGATGTACTAAACACAGCACAAACTGGCTATATTTAAGGTTACACTAATCTTCTAAAGCTTGTTTTACAAACCCTTTCTTGGTCAGCAACTTAAGTCTCTTCTGTCTTGATTTCCTTTTAAGATAAACTTGATCTCACAGAGGCATCTTCTGCGCTATAATAAAGAACATAAATAGGTTTTGTCCCTGACTTCTGGAAGGGAGACTCTAAGTCATTGAATTTCTTGAATAATAGGAGGGTTTTAGGTACTCATGAACCCGTTTGATTACACCTGGGTTTATGCTAAAAGATGAAATGACTCAGGATGGGGGTGGCATCTGAAAGTACAGCCCTGTGGTTAGAGGATTGAGTCTTTGATCCCTGTGAAGAGGGTTGCTGGAGGCAGAATTCAATCACATGGACAATAATTGAGTCAGTCCTACCTATGAAATGAATGACATAAACAACTAGAAAAGAACTCTGGACATGGAAGCGCAGCATCCATGCTCATATGGATGAGAAGGATGGGTCATGAGTACCTGAAATTTTTAGGCATTTGGTCAGAAATGCAGGTGGTTGTGAGTGACCAAAACATGTCCCGCTTCTGAAGAAAGGAAAGATTTGAGGAATTTTGAATGTCTGACATGTCGGGGTGCCCTAATAATAAATGGTCAGTGCCAGAATGAACTGCAACACACCAGCCTGTGTCAGTATATATTCCTTTCGTGGAGTTTCATTTGTGAGGGGAAACTGTCTAGATTAGAGGCTCTGATGGCAGGACTCCATCAGATTAGTCTGTGTTTCTGTAACTCTGTGTCTGTGCCTCCCCCGCCCTTGCTCTCCTGGGATGCCTTTGGTTTCTCTAGTGTGCCCAACTCACAAGCTTCACTTGTGTATCAGTGGCTCCCATGTAACCTTCTCCAGTGGTTGCCTGTGGGGACTGGAGTCTCCTCTTAGTTTTTGCATCTTTCTTTCCATCCCTCACCCCCACCCTCTCACTTCTCTCCCAAAGCAGCCAGACTGACAAAAAGAAGGGTAGATACAGAAGCTTTCTTCCCTCAAAGCAGTACAAGCTTTGTGGTAGAATTTCCACTGCACTGCTTCCTATGGAGTCAGCTGAGGTTTGGCTTCACTCCTGTAGACCATGCAGCCGGGCACAGGTCCTTCCCTGCTTCCCTCACTCCAGTGTAGGCTCCATTCAAGAGCACCTCATCAGCTCACTACATCTGCAGGGTCAGCTTCTGGGAAACCCAAAGACACCATGCATCTGTATGGCACAAAGACCCAAAAGCCACATATAGGACTATTTATCTGTCACTTCATTGACATGTATAAAGATTGGTCTTTTCCAAAGAACTAACATATGGTTTCCTATTTATATTCCTATGTATATTAGTGTTCTCAATATCTAATTGGGTGACTTCTAAATGAAAAATGATTCCTTTATAAAACATGCAGGTCCTTCTTTTCCTTGCTGTTATCCAACTGAGAAGAATTGAGAAACTCTTCTAAATATAAAAAAATGTGATTTAGGGAAGAAGGAAAGAGCTCTGTGTATGCCAGCAACTCACTTCAATTAAATTCACTCTTCTACAATAAGATGTGTAACCCCCCTGCCCCCATTACCAGAAGGTTGCCAAGAGGTCATCAGGCTATGGAGAGGGTAGTACAAGACTAAGTTTCTGCCACATTAATTTGTGATCTAGATCCATCCATTGTCTACAACTGGGCTCTGGATCACTTTCCTACACAAATTATTGTGTTCTGTGAAATAATGACTCGCTTACTGGGCAAACTTCTCTGAAGAAGCAGGGCAATGCTTTTCATATGCTGGGCTTCACCCACACTTTTTCATCTTTTAGAGGAAATAAGAGAAAAATCCCAAACCTTACTTGGAACTGCCATGATCAAAAGAAAGTACCCAATGTTCCCAAGTCTAAATGAATTTCTGGGATGAATTAGCACACTTCTTGAAGATGTGAAGGGGATTAAAAGTCAGTTATAAAATAAAAATCTACCCAAGGCTACTAAAATTTTGAAAAATGAATATAAAGCTGTACAAATAGTCACTTACAAATACCAGGGAACATATCCCACAATAAACTGCCCCCTAAAATATCAAGAGTAAAAGTATTAGATGTTTAAAAATCAAGAGTAACATTACCAGATGCATAAGTCCAGAGAAAATAACTTTTTAAAGATCATAATAAAGAGCAGACATCCTAACTGACAATTACTGAAGTAGATTTTGTTTTTATATTATATATAAAACCTATATTAACCAAAGAGGATAATATTTCTGTTCTCATAATTTACTTACTTGATAAACTTTACTATTTCTTTTATGATTTTATAAGGGTATTTGGAATATGAAATTAGGTAGAAGTAGCAAAAAGTTTATTGAACATCTAAAAAAGAGGGAATGCACTCAAAAGTCACCTTTTCACTAAGAAGGGCACAGGCTGCCAATACATAGGTTCCCATGGTCAGCTGGCCTGAGAGTTGTTTTCCTATAGCAAAATTGAAATTCTGAGCTTGCAACAAGGAATAGCTTTCACAGCTCAAGGACTACTGTAGCAATCACTGCAGTGAAAGCTGCTGATGAGAAAAAGCGGTGTCAGGCATCAGAATCACTTAGGAGTAGAGTAGGAATGGAAGGACCAATTTGACTTTAAATTATGCATCTAAAATTCACTTAGATGTAATCTGACAACAAAATTTCAAAACATGCAAGAAAAATACCTTTTAAGTCTATTTCAATACATGAGAAAACTACATAGACCTGGACCATCACCTTGATCATCAATTGCCAGAAGATAATAGGGATCCCAAGCTACTGCAGGCTTGTTCACTCCTGGCTCTTTGCTTCTTCATCTCTCCCTTTTTGAATAATTCCCAGCAGCAAATGAGCTTACTCCTACCCTAGCAATCCCTCCCTCATCACAAACACAATTTCACCTTTCCATTTCTCATTTTCCCTTTACAGCTGAACTTCTAAGACATGTCTACTTAAGTTCTTTGTACTTCTTTGGCTCCAGACTCTCCCATACAACTATGAAGCAACAACCAGACACCACCAGAACTATTCTTGCCAAGGATACCAGTTTGCTTCAAATTTGCCAACCAATAACCAATTCTGTGCTTTCCTCAGTGGCAATCTCAGCCACAGCTAGTCTCTTTTTCTTGCTGATGCTCTTACTACTCAGTTCCCTTGACACCTGCTCCCTTGAGCCTGCCCATTGCTGACTGCAAATGTTGATATTCTCTAAGGTTCTCTCAAGTCCTCTTTGAACTCCTCCCTGCAGGGTCATCCCACTCCTTGCTTTATCAATGCCCTTTAAATAGACGGCCAAAGGGTACCTGGATCCAGACCATTCTTCTCAGCTCTAGACTCTAGTCACCAATCCTCCTTTGGGGTCCTCCAACTTAGCCATATCTCTAGACTCAAGTTCAATGTGCTTTTTTCTGTTTCTGTCTGCCCAGCACCTCCTGACCCATTCCCCCTGGGACCATTCCTTCTGTTTCTGGATTGCTTGTGTATACTCTGACACACTTTTGAGTGTCTTCCTTCAACTCTAGCATGACTCCTTTGGATTTCCTCAGTGTCACTGGCCAAAAGAAATTATTTTGTAGTTATCCCTCTGCTTGTTGTCATCTGCCTTTCCTGTTCGGCTACAGGTTCCATAAGGGCAGGGGTCCCACTTCTTTTATTTCCTTATGCAGACATTAAGTAATTAATATAGGATCTCTTATGATATGTACTAAAAAATAATACTGAAATCAATGAATAAAATCCCTCATACTCACATCATTTATGCCATCAGAACTGGAGATATCCTAACACAGTTACTGAATAAAAAAATATTTTTTCATCCAAAAAACACTATTGAGAGCCCATGATGTACAAGGAACTGATAAAAGTAATTTAATTAAACAAAACAGTCAAAAATCCCCATCTCCATGGAGTTATATTTAAATGTGACTTTTGGTTCTCAGTCCCTTCAGTCCTTTTTCTTCCTTTCATATTTAGTGAGAAGACTTCAAAGTTTTATATTGTCTTTGAATATCATGGCAATACCTTGGCATGTATCTGTTGTCCTTTCAGAAAACCCATGTAGGTGAACCCTGGAAAAGGCATGAAGAATTTGGACTTGAAATTGTCTTCTTAGAGTTAACCTAAAAAGCAATCAGGTGTATGTTTTATCA
The DNA here is from genome assembly GCF_047511655.1 of Castor canadensis. Lineage (NCBI taxonomy): Eukaryota > Metazoa > Chordata > Mammalia > Rodentia > Castoridae > Castor > Castor canadensis. The sequence goes on from NC_133391.1 coordinate 171,637,456, forward strand.
CTTGAAGGGCATGAACCCCTTTCAGGTTCTCTAGATTTGGCTCTGATCTGTTGGGTACACTGAGGGGTGAACAGGCTGTAAGTGTGCTGCATGTGAAGAAGAAAAATGAAACCCAACAAACACTATTTGAAAGACAGGGAAGAGGGAGAGGGGTTGAACTTATTCAAGGTATACTGTAGGCATGTATTGAATTACCACAATCCTCTATTATTAATGTATGATAAATCAAAAATAGAAATACAAGGAGCCTACCATACTGCACGCCATACATATATACAATTTTTGTCAACCAAAATGAAACAAAAAATAAATAAATATAATTGAGCAGTAGCAAAGCCAGTCTCTGAAGAAAACACTCCTGTACAGAACTGAAGGCATCTTGTCAGCGAATATCAACACCTGACCTACCTGGCTGGTGTGTCCATCCAGTAAAGATGAGTATTTCCAGCTTCAGAGTTTGATGAGTTAAACCACCCATGGCCACGTCACCCCAAGAGGCAAACACTGGTTCTTGAGAGGGGGTCAAAATGCACACATATGTGTACATCACTTAGACAACCAAAGGCGCAATATAACTATGGTGTTGGTTTCATGAGCTAAGGGGTTAGGGAAAAATATATCTAAAAAGGCATCATAGGACTCGAGGTGTGGTTTACGCAGTAGAGTGCTTGCTTTGCAAGTGTGAAGACCTGAGTTCAATCCCCAGTACTACCAAATAATAATAATAGTAATAATAATAAGGAACCACAGAAAGGCGATAATGGAAAAAGATCAAGAAACATGGCCTGAACATTGAAATTGGATTCCATTTGTGTGAAATTCACACTCACGAGGGAACTGTGGATGAGGTAGCTTCTTCAAACAGAAAGAGCAAGTGAGAGGTCATTTATTACAGCTCTCTGGTCTACCCGAAAGCCTTATTCCTTGTGATAAATCAGCACATTCACATTCCAGGTTTAAATTCCAAGTCCCATCAAGTGTGAATTACTCCCAGGATCCCACTTCAGACCTCCTCTCAAGGCACAGAGGCACTCTAGCCGAGGAGTGAACGCTTCCAGGTAGACAAACACCACCTGTGTGACCCCCAGGAGACCTGTTTTCTGTCTGATTACATCATTCTGCAAATTAAGGCTAATGTATCTTACCCCATCAGCCACAAATTCGAATATGCCCTCTTAGCTTGTGCATCTTTCTCATTTGTTAAAATACAAATTCTGTACACAAAACCAATTCTGCACATGACTTTCACTGTGTTTTACATCGTCAGTGCTCTAATGAAAACACCACTATCATGCATATTTCATGCACGAATCTAAGCGTTGGTTGGGGAACCAAAGACTTGGAATATTTTAAAGCATGCTGTCAATTGTAAGTGCCATAAAAATGCATCCTCTGATTCATTGTTAATGACTGGAAAGGCAAAATGAGCTTCACCAAGGTCTTTTCCTCACAAGCACTCAGCTCAGGGTGTTGAGCTCTGAATCGGGCTATGCAAAAGAACCATCTGGCACTTAAAAGAAGAGACGGCATGCCTGGAGCCCACTCTGGGAGAGCCAGCAGGTTATCTTTTTAACACAAATCTCTCCGAGAGAATACATTGTGCAGGACCAGTGGAGAAGCTCCTGTCAGATAAAAGCCGGTGACTCAACTTGAATGCTTCCAGAACAAAGAAACAGGTCAGATGGGGAGAAGAGCTGAGAATTTAATAATGGGTTAAATAATGATTAATGCTAATGAGGTTGAGTTTCTCCCCAGGAGGTGGTTTTGCTCTTCAAACAAGAAAAGTGAAGCCTAGTGCAATGTTTAAACCAAAGGAAAGGTACACCCACTGGGGGAAGAAGAGGAACACCAGGCAAGAGAACTAGACAAGAGCAAACCCTGAGTTCAAGCCCCAGTTTGGCCAAGTGGGGGGGGGGGGGAGAGAGAGAGAGAGAGAAAGAGAGAGAGAGAGAGAGAACTAGAAATAATCTTGGATGAAGCAGAGGCTGAGTGATAGGGAGAATGGTAGGGGAAAGGAAGTTAGAAGGTCATTGATAAGACATGAGCCAAGACCCAGCCTCGTCTGTCACACCTGTGCATGGGAGATGGCATTTCACAGAACACTTGAAGTGGGTGGACTAAGCAGAGGTAGATATGAAATACAGTGTGGACATGGTGTGACATCAAAGGTTATATTTTTGGGAGAACTTATTCCCTGTAAGTTTTGAAGGAACATTTTAAAATATACTCTTTCAGAATTACATTTTGTTTTCAGAGCAAATCACAAACATTCCATATTTTCTAAGATAATGGAAATTAGAGACCATCAAGTTAGAACTGGGTAATAAATTAGTTGGGATTTGAACTCAGTTCCTCATGCTTGCTACATAAGCACTGTACTATTTAAGCCATGCTCCCAGTCCATTTTTGCTTTAGTTATTTCTTAGATAGGGCCTTGCTTTTTACCTGGAGCACCATCCTTTTACCTATGTCTCCCATGAGTTGGGGGATTAAAGGCTGTACTGCATTGTCTGGCTTGTTTGTTGAGATGGGGTCTCACTAACTTTTTGCTCCAGCTGGCCTTGAACACCACCACCATCCTCCCAATCCTTGCTTCCTGAGTAGCTGGGATTACAGATGCAAGGCACTGCATCCAGATCAGCATTCTGAAATTATATACCTTCCTGTTGCTCCTTTGTTAGTATAAGTATGATGAGTATGATTGTGTTTGGATTAGCAAATCTGATTACTTTTGGATTAATAAGGAGATCACACTCCAGAGCTTGTAAGAAGGCACCCAGAGAGCCCTTGCTAATAATGAATGGTGACCAAATTTAGATTTAAATGTAAAATCATCTTTCATAAGCAGTATTACCTTTTACATAAGATCATTGTTTTCTTTTTTCAGGTTTCCCCTTTATTTTTACTCCCCCATCACCATTGGAAGCAAAGGTGAAGGCTGTAAATTCTAGTAGGTTTTTGCCTCTAGTCTTAGCAGACTCTCAGTATGGTGTTTTTTTCCACACGTGGCATTGACATTGGAAACAAGGCATCCGTGAGCACTTTCATAGGCAAGCATCTGTCCTGCGGAAACACCAGCTGACAGCCACTAAGGCAAGGTTGAACCACAGCTCTGCAGTGGAAGTGCCCAAGCACCACCTTAAGCCAGGTTCACCTGTATTTAAGGAAAAACCTCTGAAGCCTGGTAACTTAGCACTTTGGAACTAATGACTGCCTAATAAACTAACGCTGTTTTCTTCAATCCCAGAGTCAGAGAGGTGCCATTTGTGAGACGGCAGTGAAAAGGTTTAGGATCCAGCACAGGCCAGGTTGGTCTGCTAATCAATACTCCCCACTGCCCCCTCCTGGGTACCTCCCACCACAAAGGCTGAAAATCCATGCATTTGCCTTTCCAAGCCCTCCTGTGGTCGGCAGCAGCGTGGAACCAGATAAGAGGGAAATGACTTCCAGAAAGGAAGGGACTCTGTGGCAAGTTTTAATTTCTTGGGACACTTCTACAGTCCCACTCCTTCTGCATGTCTTTGATGCAGATGAAGATGAAATGGTTGGATCTGCAACAGCCTCTTCACCACTGTGAGAGAAGTCAGTGGGCTCCCAGAGACAGCAGCCCTAATTTCATTAATCTGCTAGGCCACACACAGCAGGCCCCCACAATTGAACTTCACCCTGTGAAAGAGAAACAGGTTCCCTACTTGCTTAACCCTCTGTCTTCTGGTTTTCTGTTTCTTGCAGCCAAATGTAAGGCTGACTCATATGTTTGGGACAGTCCATTGGAGTCAGCCAACAGCCTTTCCTGTGTGTAGCATTTGCTTCTGTTATAAGCAGCTTGCACAGTGTGCTTGATGGTAAAGCAAATGGTAACTTGAGAGCACATAGAAAAGCTGCATATGCAATGTACCTTAAACAGGCTGGCAAGCCCACAGAGAAGTAAGTCAGAGCCACCTGCGGAAACTCAGTCTTTTGTGGAGACAAAAATGCCAGGAGAGATTTAAGTGGGAAAGGAGGATTGCTTGTGCCCTGAGACCAACTAAAGGAAAGTTCTTCAAGGTGGACCTTGAGCCAAGCATTGCGCAGATGCCCTGTGTGTGAAGGTCTGCAAGCTGAGAAGTCGTCATCCAGCCAAAATGAGGAAGACATCCTGGAATGTACTAAGTGAAACATGAAGAAGGCAACCATGGAAATAGAAGACATAGTTTTCCTTCAAGGTTCTTCCCTGTTACACAGTTACGAGAATTACAAATCACAAAACGAAAACCTCCAAGTGAGTCATGCTCAATTAACACTCCTTGATGATGGTGACCCTTTCATGCCACAAAAAAAGTACATCTGCTCAAACCTATGAACGGGATAATGTTCTACATTCTAAATGTCATTAAGTGTAGGGTTGAGAGCAGGTCATCATGGATTATGGGGGGCCCTAAATCCAGTGGCAGGTATCCTTAGAAGGAGATGAGATACAGTGGAGAGTGCCATGAGACTGGCAGAGACTGCAGTGAGTGGGCCACAAGCCAAGGACACCAGTCACTGGAAGCTCCAAGAGGGAAAACAGGACTCTCCCCTGGAGACCCTGGAAGGAGCACTGCACTGCCAGCACCTTCATTTTGGACTTCTGACCCATGAGAAAATAAAATGCATCTGTTGTAAGTCACAAAGTTCATAGCAGTGTGTGATTGCAGTGCTGGGAAACTGATGCCAACGATGCACATCCCTGGGAGGACATGCTGGGCTCATGCAGTCAGGCACAGAGCCTGGAATGTCTTCCATATTTCCTTTTCCCTGTCTTGAGTCATCATAGTAGTCATTTAAAACTGACCTACTAACAACTAATGTTAAATTTGCCTCAAAAGCTATTGCCAAGAGGACACCAAACTGGATGTATCACAAAGGACTGACTCCTGTTCACAGCTCTGGCAGGTTCTGTCCTTCGCCTTGGGCCAGGCAGAGCCAGGCAGCTCCTTCACCATCACTGCACCTGGCTTAGAGGCTTCCTTGCTACCTAGCTGTGTCTGACTCTCAGAGATCTCAACATCTGTAGACATGCCTGTCCAGCAGCTCTGTCTATGCTGCTGCACCAGTGCAGCATCCATGCACCATGCACCAGTGCATCCATGCACCAGTGGCTTTCACCCTACCTGCTATAGCCACGACCTGAACTCTCTGAGCCCACAAACCCATTCACCTCAACATCTCAGCTCTCCAATTAGTCCTTTTCTTTCCCTCCACACCTCACCCTGAGTTACCACCGTGGCTTGGCTCCTGGCCATGCATGTTCTGCTGAACTATCTGCCCACTTGCTGGCCATTTCCATCTTGTATTTCATTGTCTACTTCCTTCCCAGCCCCTCCTGTGGCTTCTGTGTCCCACCAGCTCCTCATCTTGGCACTCCCTGTGGTCTCCCATTTCTCTCACAGGATTCAATCTCAGTAATCACTTTGACTGCCATGGTTGATGCAATCCCCTCCAGTGAACCATCTCCCCATGTCTATGTCTGTATTCCAGAACCCCTTCCTTCCTGGATTCCCAGCTATCTGGCACACATCTCTACCTAGTAGTCACTCAGGATGTTCTAGAATGAAGCCAAAAGGACTTTCCCATCTTCCCTCCTCCCTTCATGCTAGAATTTGCTTCTGAAATGTCTGTGATAGGTCATTGGGGCAAGTCTTTGAAAGGGTATTGGCATCCTAATTCCTTCCTCTCTCTTCTTCTCTCTTTTGCTAACCAGGAGATTAGCAGCTGTCTTTCCAAGTGCTCCCACCATGGCATGCTGCCTTACCGCAGACCCAAAAGCAATGAGGCAAACTTCCTATGAACTAAAACCACTGAGTAAAATATACCTTACCTCCTTGTAAGTTGATTTTCTCAGATATTTTGTCACAGCAACAGAAAGCTGAGCAATGGACCCCATCTTCTCTTACATTTGTTGTCACTGTCATTACCCAATTACCTACACTCACTACAGGACACTGCTTCCTGGCACAGCCTTCTCCCATGTCACTCATCCACCGCCACCAAGCCCTGCCAGTTTTATTTGCAGAATGCATCCCAAATGTGTGCTCTCTCCTCTCCATCTCTGCTCCTCTGCTCTGCCTCTCTATCAACTCTAGAGCCTCACAAAAGACTCAAACTGGTCCCCCTGTCCGCGGAGTGCTTCTGCTCAAATCCATCTGGTGGAAATTACCAAACCAGTGTAGGGGAATGTGTAGCTCCCATCATGGGACAGGAAAAGCAACACTGCGAAACCAAGCAGTTCCCAGATCTCTGTAGCTTCACCTGAAAACATCCATTTCTGCTCAAGTGTTGGAAGAGTTCTATCTATTGAGGCACTGGGGACCCAGGTAGAAATGGCCTTCATCTTAACATGGGTGTCCACAATTCTTTTGTAGGGGGGAGTCAATGATGCAGTGGTTCCCCCTGAAGTGCCACATGTCATTGCTGCTTGTCACTGGAAAGCAAGTCTCCTGAGCTCCATGGGGCAGGGAGTACAACCTTTGCTTGTGTCCATTGGTAAACACTCTTGCCTGGCTGCCCTCTGCTCAGAACTCCCTAGGGACTCTCCCTGCCTCCAGCTCTGACCCTCCAACCTCCCAGCATAAGGAAGACCAAGGCACGGGCTCAGCCTCTCTGGAAAGCCTTTCGCGTTCACCCTACCTTGTAGCCACCCTACCTCCTAAGGAGGCCACTCCTGGTTTTGGCCTTGCATCCCACACTCCCTCCCTCTATGAGCACATCCTCTTCTATATCCTCCCACTCATGCTATGCCCTTTCCTAGTGCTTGGCCTGGTCAAACCTAGGATAGCCAGGACTTCACCTCAGGAGTCACTGGAAGAGAAGGCCAACAGTAGCTGGACCATCTTTCATATTATAACAGACAACTAAGAACTTTTTATATTTATGGGGTAAAATGTCGTGTTCTGGTATACGTAAATCTTATGTTGAGCAGGACCTGGCCTGAAGCCTGTCAACTCTCTCTTTCACTAGACGTCCCAATTAAGAGCAGGGATGTTTTTACCTCCAAGCTCAGCAGAAGGCACACAAAAGTTGTTCAGGGATGATCATCAGGAGTCAGTGAGAGTCAGCGAATGAACGAGTGGTCCATTGCAGTGCTAGGCTTTTACTGCACTCCTGACTCTCGGCCTCTGTGGCTTCCTGCTCTTCTGCAGGGTTGAGCCCAGGAAGCAGCAGGGCCAGGATCAGGACTTCTGGAGCCCTTCCCTAAAGCTTTGCAAGCTCACATTCCTGAAGGCCCCCGTGCAGCCCGAGCACTCCCTGGGCTCAAAGAGGGCTCTGTGCAGCTTCCGCCAACCCCGGTCAACCCCAGCCTGAACATTTGCTTTGAATTCCACCCAAACCACAGTCCTGGCCTCACCCTGGCCCCTCACTCCTGTTCCTTTGCCTTCAGGCAGAAACCAGAAATAGCAATTGGCAGAGGAAGGGAGGCACCAACAAAAGCCTAATACTGTTTCTTTGCCCTCTAGACAGTTAAAAAAAAGAAAAAAAAACGAAGCAAGATGAATAGAGACTTCTGGATTTTGCTCCCTGTATAGCTTTAACCTGAGACAAGTCTTCTGGTCTGGGCTCTGAGGAACCCCTAAGAAACTGCTGATGGAGCTCCAACCCCTTCACTTGCTTTCCCTGTGCCCTGTCCTTGTGAAAGTTTTTAAAGATGTCGTATTGTTTGTATGTAGCCTATAATAATTCTAATTTTTTCTTTGAGATAGTGTCTTATTATGTAGCCCAGATTGGCCCCAAACCCAAGATCTTTCTGCCTTAGTCTCTGGAGTGCTGGGCTTACTGCCATGTACCACCATGCCTAGCTTAATAATCTGACATAAAGTAGGGACTTATTTAAAAGAATACGACTCCAATGTACTGACTCAATATAGGTCCAACCCTCAGGAATACTTTGCCTATGAATTTAATTCTGTGAGCCCTGGTTAAAAACAGCAACAGGAGCTATGGGTGAGATGGACACAGCTCTGCCTGTACTCACTACCATTCTGACCACCTCAGGTTTATTGACTTATGTACTACATTTAACTCCCATCTTATAGATGAGCTGCAAGGCTAGGAGTCAGGAGGTGATTGCCCAGGAGCGTCAGGAACCCAGCCAGTAACTGGAGAGTCTGTTGTGAAGATCAGCCAAGAAGTAAGTGAGTGAACAGCAAAGCTGCTTATTAGCAGGACGAGCAGTGTGTGGACGTGCGTTCTGATGCTGGCACATGGGCTTGGAGGTGGATCAGCAGGGAAGTGCATCCCGTCACAAGGCTGCTGTCATTTGGTCTTCCTAGATGTCCATGAGAGAAATGGACATTAAAAAAAAATCACTTTCAGAAAAGGGCAGAACAGGTTCTGCCTGGAAGAGAGAGGGGTAGGAGGGAAAGGGAGGGGGCAGGGGACAGGGGGGAGAAATGGCCCAAACAATGTATGCACATATGAATAAATGAATAAAAAAAAAGGTGCTTCAAAGTAGTACCAGGGATAGAGAGGAAGGACCTGACCCTACTCCCTTCCTGGCCTCACTTCCTGCCACTGAGGTGGGGGTAAGGTAGGCCAGGCACTTACTGCAGAAGGGATGCAAGGAGCAGCAATGACCAAGGGGAGTTGCAAGAGGCTCCTCAGTCCTATGGTTCCAGTTTTTCTGCCTCTGTTCCACTTGGGAACTGGAGTACAGCTGTGGCCTGGAAGTTGAACCCAGAGCCCAGGGACTGCAGGGTTGAGTGTGGCCTGCAGCCTGGAGGTGGCGATGAGCAGGGGCTTGGGACTTTGTGGTGTGCCACTTCACTTTTCTCAGCCTCAGTTTTATCAGCTCTAAAGTGGAATTGATTTTGTGCACAGAGAATTAAATAAATAAAGTAATATCCTAAGGGCAAAAAAAAAAAAAAAATCACTTTCTACTTCTTCCTTGCAAGACGTACTGTGAGATTACAAACCACAGAAGGATGGAAGGAAGGTGCAATATATAAATTCTTCAGTAAATAAAGGAATAAATGACTGCAAAGTAACACTGAGAATTTAAAAAAACCCAAGTCAGGATATAAATCAAGATTTTAATCAGTATGATATTAGGATATGGTATACAGGTCCAAAGCCTAATGTAAAGAATAAAATCAAATTAGAGACTTTACCAACCAGAAACTACCTCTAACCATGGTCTTTCCGGGCAAACCCATTCAGTTCCATATTGGGTCTATGAAGCTGTCTGCGAGCAAAGTTCTGAGCTGCTCCTCGTTCTCAGTGCTAACTGGTTTGTGAATTCTTTACTGCTCAAACTGGAAAAATTTTGTTTAAAGTCTTTGTTTTAGCAATATACAAAACATGTTCCCATATGGAGAAGGTGCATGGATGCCTGGGGAGGCAGTCAAGTGAGGCAATGCTGGGAGATGCAGGGTGGGCTCCTGCCTTCCCTGCAGGGTGGTCTCCAGACCGAAAAAGCTGAGAAAGGAGGAGCTTCAAAACATCACCAGATAAATTTTTTGGTGTGTCTACATAATTTGCTAGTGCTTAAAAATCAAGTAATTTGTTACTTAGAAATAGACATTGCATAGGAGATGCAAGGCAATCATTCTTTGTTTCTGAGCATTAGAGAGAGATGTTTATCTTCAATGAGAGAACTGCAAGAGAAAAGCAAAACAGAACCCTCTTTCCTTGAGGAGTGACACCATTTTCTTAACCACGCCAAGAATTAGAACCAAAAACCCCAAAACCTTCATGAATATTCTCTAAAAGCACATTTAAGCGCCTCTAAATATTTCAGAGTCTTGGAAGAGTAACATAAATTACACAAATAAAGATTTATAGGAAATGGCACTAAAATAGTAATATTAAAAAATAAATGTTGGGAAATTAATATGACAATGGTCAATAAGGAATCTACTGCTGGATTTTTTTTTTTTTAAGTTCGGGTAGCTTTGACCCAGTCTAATTACAACACTGTTGTTTTTAATTCACTCCTATTTTATTTCAAAGAGCTGGCACTGAGGTGTGACCAGGTGTTTGGGTGCCTGCTGAAATGTGCTCATTAGAAGGGAACAATTATAATTAGATAATGAATAAACCACTATCCCCTTGTAAGCCACTCTGCCTTGAAGGACAACCAAAACAGATTAAAACTGGGGGAAGCAAACCAATTTAGAATGATATACCAGTGTCCCAAATAATTGGCTTAGAAAAGCACAAACAGACAGCATTTAAAAGCAGGACCTGGATTCTGTCCACTGACACTGGCCTTGAGGCTCCATTCCTCCTTAGACATAATCTTTCTTCCTGCTATGAAACAAGCTTCATAATATTGGTTTAAGAGGGTAAAGGAAATAGCTCTTTATATAAGAGCTTTGGATTGTTTTCTTTAATAATTTTAAATAGGTTCTTTGGGGTGAACGTTTTCCAAATATAAAAACTACCACCCTTCTGGTGAGGTATTATTCAGTCAATCATTTATTCATCAAATATTTTATTGAACCCAAGACAGATGAATCCTATGTCCTCTTGCAGATTAATATTCTTGCTGGGGACAACTGACAACTGTCTAAAGGTGTTATTAAGTCAAAAATTAATTATAGTCTACAATACACAAAGAAGAAACTGTACAGAGGATCACACAAGAACTCCTGGCTTCTCACAAATAAAAATACTGACTTGTTGTTCTAAAAATTAGGAGGCTTGCGGCATTCTCTTCCGTGAGCTATTGGAGCTTTGAAATTGCTTTGTCTTCCAAAGGTTGGCCTGGTACCTCTCTGCCCAGTACCCCTCAAACCTTGGTGTGTTACAGGCTGCCTCTGCTTCTCAAACTCTACTTGTGAGTATCTGGACAGTTCAACCTTCAGCATACCACCCCTGAGAACAACACATACCACTTCCATCACTAATACCCAGGTCCAAGCCACCGTCTCCTCTCCCCTAGATCGACAGTGACCTCTAAACCTGTCTTGAGGCCCTGTCCTGGCTCCCCACAGTGCTGCAGTCAGTAACACTGAGTAAAATTTAGACCACATCATTCATGAACAACTGATGCCTGGGTGACTTCTCCAATCACATCAGAGCAAAAGTCACAGCCCTCACTGGCTCCCAGGCCACCTGTGCCGCACCCCTCTCCAGTCTCACGGCACACTGGCTTCCTTGATATCGTTTGTACCTCAAAGTGTTTTAGTGCAAATACCAGCATCCTGTGGATGTCAGTCCAGGTGCTACTTTATATGTAAAGTCTGCTGTGATCAGTTGTTCCACTGACAACATCCCCTCCTCTAGTCCTCCTCTAGATGATTTCCCATAAATCATCATTTAGAATGGACATGTGATGAGGATAGAGTCTCTGTCTTTGTGTTCACAGCTTTTCCTAGCTTCTAGAAAAAGTGTATAGGGGTATTTAAATCATGTATGTCAAATGGATATTTTGAATAGATGTGTATCTGTTGGGATCAGTATTCCATAATAAGAAGAACAATTCCACTCTCTTCTTTTTCAGTGAGTTTCAACATATTTTGACTATTTTTCTTTCCTCATCCCATCCTTCTCTTTCTCCCACAATTTTGTCCACAACACAGAATGCTGTTACCAAATCAGGGGGAGAGAGAGATCATGTGGGTCTCACCAGGCCTGGCAGGGAAAGACTATATCCCCCAGGCCTTTTCTGTGTGAGTGTTCCTGGCCAGAGGCAAGCCAACGACCTATTCAATTAAAATCCCCACAGGAAAAATGGGTTTCGCTGTCACAGTGGACGTGTGTGAGCTAGTTTCACTATTATACTGAAACCATGAAATGATTTTTATTGAACTCATGCTATAAGAAACTTCCTTTGATTGAATACTAAAGTTCTCAGTGTCAAAATCTTCTGCAAATGAAAAGTAATTTTTGGTAATATTCCAAAACTGCTTGGGAGATTGCCGAGGGGAATAACAGTGTCTGTGGAACACTGGGAAAGTAGCCTTACATCAGCACTTTTATGTTAAAGGCAGCAAATATTGAACAAGTTCACCCCTCCATTATATCCCCATACATCCCCAAGCTTCCACACTTTTCAACGGTGTTCATGGGTTTGATTATGCTCCTTCATATGTATGCATGCAATGTAGTTCAATCCTCTGAACTTGTTCAGGTACATTATACATATCTATGGAATTATCACGATGAAAACCCCTAAGATTATTATTGTATATTAATTAAAAAAAAATTAAAAATTTTTTAAAAGCTCAGTACTGAATAAAGTTAACAAAAAAAAAAAAGCCCAGCAAACTTAGCGTTGAACCTAAAACCTCTCAATGACTGCTTTGGGAACTGGAGCACATCCATCACTGTTTCACTTCATGGTTCTAATGCCATTTTTGCATATTATTCAAAGTGATAAAACTCTGGCAGTTCTCCAAGGTGGCAGGTCCAGGACCTTGGAAGTCAGAGTGCTTTTTGACCCTTCTGCCTGGGAACCTCACCAACCCTTGGGACTCTGGGGACAGTAGTACCTCTTGGTGTTGGTGGTCCTTCAAGGTTGACTGAGTCAGGGTCCTTCACTGTGGGGGCCATGCTCTGTGTGCAGCCACGAGACTAAATTCTCACTCACCTCTACCAGAACCTAAGTAGGTCTGGAGCTGCTAGCCTTGCTGCACACTCCGTGTTTTCCACACAGTACGTAAAGAGAGCGGATTTTGCTGAAGTAAGTTAATTCCCTTTTGTGTGTGAATAAATAGCCTTTAATTTTATGAGAAACAGGCAGGAGAGCCATTAATGGTGCCCTACAAAACAATAAATGAATGTGGACATTCATCCCATGGGGATGCTGAGCAGCTGCCTCCATTGCTCTCCCAGATGCTTTGGGACCTGGCTCAGGTCCCCACGCCTGCCCCAAATCCCAACCAACCTGTCTGCATTTCCCAGATACAAAAGGCTTGGCGCCAAAAATATAAATAAAATGTAACATAAAACTTCAGGCTCTGCATTCTGTCTTACATAACATGGGAAATCACATCACACCATGAGGAATTCTCATTTTCTTTAAGTTTTTCTTTCTAAAGGAAATAAGTCTTACTTTGTTCCTATTTAATAAAGGTACTTTTGTGTGTATTTAGTGTTCTACATAATTCAATCAGGTCCTAAATGAAGCGTAGCATTTTCATTCAACTTTACTTCATTCTAAACTTCACATCCTTAAGATTGTCTTTTCTTAAGTTTTGTGTTCTTTCAAGAAACTCACATTTTAGCTTCATTTAGTGCTGAAATATTCTAGTTGACCCTATTTTTCAATTAGTTTAGCAATTATTACCAATAAAACAATTTCTTACTATAGAAGCTTGTTTTTTATTCACCCAATGGTATCAACTTCCACTAGCAACGAAACATTCCAAGAGTCTGGCTCCATAATGCTTCAAAATGATTTCCAGATGGATTATATTTGCACTTAAAACCAATGTGCTAATAAATATTAAGGGGCCCACTTTGTGCTCTTGAGGCTGTTAGGCCTTCCTAAATGAGACTGAATCCTGGCGCCAATATAGGAAGCAGCCATGATTTTGAACCTAAATTTTAAATGAAATGGTAAAAAGCCACTATAAACAGGCACAAAGAACAAATGATAGGCTGGATAAGCATTCCTGCAACATATATTAAAAATAATATGAGGGCTAGGACATGGTAAAATGGTAGTTACCTGGTTAACATGAGTAAGAAAGTCCTCAGGTTCAATTCTCAGCACAACATACACAGACAGACATACAGACATACATACACAAAGCCCTGTAGCTAAAAGGATTTAGAAGGATTCAGAGATGAGAAAATCCAACTGTATAGTAGACATATGGACAGTTAGTCAGTCCTAGTAATCACACAGATAAAAATAAGTTGAAATGAGACACCATTTTCAACAACCGTTGAAGGGGGAAATGGGGAGGGATATGATACCCAGTGATCTCTGCTGTAGGTGCCCTTGAGCCTGTATGAATGGCCCTTCTGGGCTCTGCCTTGGGCTTAGATATCTGGCTCCTCTGGTTTGAGGACTCAGAGCGCAGATCTGACATTTCACTTCCTCTTCTAATCCTCTAGCCTGAGGGTATCATAGGCACTGAGACCCATGCAATGACTCTATAACCACCAACATGACCAACAACCATTTTTAGTACTCTGAGTTAGACAGATACAGATTTGGAACTAGACCTACTTTTGCAACTAAAATAAACAGACTAATTCAACCTGTGTAGGAAGGGTCAAAGTACATACACACCAACTGTTCTGTTTATGTGGACTTTCATGTTTGGATATTTTATGAATATATGATCGTTCTTTTCTTTACCTTTCTGGTATAAACTATGATAAATGAGTGGTGTTATATAAATACTGCAAGAGTATTCTAGCTAGAATAGCAAATTATAAGCAAGTACAAGTGAATAAGGAGCCCAAAAAGAAAAGAGAATAAAAAGAAAAATTTTTTGTCTGAGTTTTCTTATGTCGTTGTTATCAACTCATAAGAATTTTACCTTACTTATCAAAAATGTCAAAAGTTTTAGGTGGTAATAAAGTACATTAATTATAAATGCCACTATCTTAAAAGCTAAAAAGTAGTTATTTATAAATTTACCTACTACTATAGTTTTTAGGATGGTGATGAAACCATGATAAAATAAATTTTCCTTTAAAATACAAAAAGCCACAAATTTAAATAACACTTTCTTTTTTAGTTTGAATGTTACGAATTTCTCTTATGCTAAAAAAATGACAGTACAGAAATAAACAGGAAAATAAGGGTACTGATTATATAAGTAGTAAAGGTAAATTAATAACTAATTATAAGTGCCCAAAGCCAAAATAAACTGAATTGTTTTCTCTGCCTATGAACACATGCACATTTGTGGGACAGAGATCTGTGGGCTGCCTTTGACCATGCTACAGTGCCTATCACTTTGGGTAGTATTACTGAACCGTCCCATGCCATGTCAAATAATTTTGAATAATATTTCACCTTTTCTGATGATGACAAGCAGACGATACTTTCTGAAACAATTAAATTCACTACACAGAAAAATATCCTTGCTTTCTTTTTTATTTTTTGTGGTACTGAGGATTGATCCCAGGGTCTTCTACATGCTAGACAAGTGCTTTGCCACTTGAGCCAACTCCTAATTCAAAACCTTGCTTTCTTTATGTTATTCCAAATGAACCAAATCCAAACAAACAGGTTTTTAAAAATTATTATTTAAATATATCTTTGGATAAAGAGAATGTAAAGATCCTAGAATGACTTATAGGACAAAAAAACTATTCTTTAAAACAGAATTTTAGAAAGGATAGGCAACATTTCTAAATGTAATCTAGTTTCCCATGTACACGGTTCACTGATGAATCTGTCAAGTAAACTCTCCCATCATTTTCTGAGTAAAAGAAAATGAAGTGGCAAAACTGAAAGGTTTTCAATATCGATCAATAATCCCCACATTCTATCATCTTTGCAAGAGCTCCAAATTTAGCTTTCTTAGTCCTCTTTCATGGTATTAGTCTTTTTTGTTCTTTGTACTTTGCTGAACAGTACAGTGACTGCCAAATGACTCATTTCCTTTTATCCCATTTCCAACAGCTCCATCAGCTTTGATTTTAGCCTTAGTAGATATAGTATATTCCCTGGGCTGTGGAACGGGGGCACCCGCAGCAGCCAGGTCTCTGTGTCGGCTCAGAGTGCACCACCTGTTCAAACACCTATTTGTGCAGGTAAGAATGGAGCAGTTACATGACCTTCTAAAATCCGTGATAATCCTTATTGGATGTAGCTCATAGCCCTGACTTTATTTGATGGTTTTTCAGGAGAGGGAAAAAAAGGCTCCAAGAGCACAAAGAGTGAGAAGTTCTAAGACCTGGTAGCTCTCAGATCAGGTAGCCACACACTTCAGGTCATCTCAGGCCTCTGCACCAGCAAGACTGAACTTTTCAGCCCATGCCCCAGCTTCTGGAGGAAAATCAAGATGGAACCAGGAACCTTCAAGGGAAACACAGAATTTAGGGTCATGAAGCCACCTCTTACAAGCATGGCATGGACATCCTCATTAGAAATTAATTATTCAATTATATATTCTTTGTTTTCGTTGTTGCTCTTTTGTTGTTGTTTATTTGACTGGTGGATATTGGTTTATTTCTTTCTAATCTTTTGTTTTTCCTTTTGTCTGTATACATTTTTTAAAAAATGAAACTGGGATCATTTCATTACATTGCGTGTTTTCCATCTATTTTTCACAGTAGTAAAGTCTTTCTTTAACAAAATCAGATAACAATAGGAAATCCTTAAAAAAATAAACAGGGTTAGCCTGGAAGATTTAAGACATGAAGCAATTTAGTGCTACTGATGCGCTATAAAGGTCAAGGCAGTTGTGTAATAATTAAATGACTTTCATTAAAGACTATCACAGTGCTTTGCAAATCAGTTAGTTTTATTTGCTGCATTTCCCCTCTTAATTTTAATGACTTTATTTTGTTTTGTGCACATAAGTTTTCGTTTGGAATTTAGGTATTGGATGATGAAGGTCTTCAAGGACCTTTTGCCTAAACTTATTTACTGAATCTTATTTGTCTTCTCCACCGTTAGGTGATACCTCCCTCCTTCACTTATGGAGGTACTTATGGGTCTTGCAGAAATTTCTTTGCTCTTCAATCTATTCCAAGGTTGGAAAACTGCAAACTACAGGCTACAAATTAAACTTATTTACTTACCTGTTGTCTATGGCTGCGTTTGTGTGGGAACACCAAAGTTTGGCCCACAGAGCCTAAAAATTAAGCATTGTCTGACTCTTTTTAGACAAAAACCTTTGTCAACCATGGTAACATTCCATTAATCATTCTACTTATTTTACTGATTTTTTTTTTGAGAGGGGGTTTCACTGCACTTCCCAGGTGGACCTCAAGCCTGTGGGCTCACGCAGTCCTCACACCTCAGCCTCTCAAGTAGCTGGGCCTACAGGCACCACCCCACATCCAGCTGTCAGCTGATTCTTCTTCTTTTTTGTCTTGGTGCTGGGAATTGAACTCAGGCCCTAGTACTTGCTAGGCAAAGTGTTCTACCACTTGAAGCACAGCCCCAGACTTTGTCTGCTAATTCTTAACCTATAATCAATGGCAAAATTTAGGTGTTAATTCTTTTCTTTTCAAATAAAATGCTGTCTAACTTCATCAAATCAGCCCAAAGTCCTACTGATTTATTAATTAAATGTTACAACCTTATAAAATGAATTGGACAAAGCCTGGCCTTCTTATAATACTACTTTATCGTAATAATATGGTATGCCTATGGCTCCTAAGGAAATAATTTTGATTTTCTTCTACATGTCTTCTATTTTTCTTCCTAATTTATTTCAAAGGTCTATGTATTTGCAAAATATTTCCAATAAAATCCTTTCCTTTATTACATTTTCTAACTAAACATTGCTGATAAGGAAATTTTATTGATTTCTTTCCTTGCTTCTAATTATTTTTCTTAATCTTCTTGGGTATTTCTGATGTACAATATATCACTCATAACAACAATAACAGGTTATAATGGTAGTAATGAATTCCACTTCCTCCATAATATTTATAGCTTTTTTCCTTATCTTACTAATATTCCTGGTTAGTATTGCATTAATAATTTTAACAAGACTGTTGTCTTTTCATAATTATTTTAATGAGATTGTGAGAAAAGAGATAGCAATCATCTCCAACACCTGACACGTGTACAACATGCATGCATATCTATCTGTACATATCAACTACATAATTTATTACTATCTGAATCTATATCCATCTCTGCTTGTGTATGTGTATATGTATGTATATATGTATCTGTCATCTATTTACAGAGATAGATACTATCCCTACAGATGAATAAATTAGTTTGTGGTGTACATGGACAGATATCTGTAGGGATGTGAGATAATACAGATGGATGCAATATAAATATGGACATAGACATACATTCTCCATTTCCATCAACTTACAAGCTTAAGTTTCCCTTTGCTTGCCTTTGCTGTAACTTCAAGGTGACTCTTTACTCATGTACATGGTATGATAATGGATCACGCCTCCCCCCAGGCTACAGACTTAGAAGGCTCCTCACTGGCTGCAGGCCTTTCTCTGGCAGTCTTGCATTCAGTGCTGCATGCAAGGACATGTCTGGGCAAATTGAAGACAGTCAGCCAACTACCTGAACACATCCCTTGGGAGCACAACACTCAAGGTCCTTGTCAGCTACTTATTTGATTAGCTTGTCTCCTATTCTGAAATGAAGCCCTTAGCTAACATGAAAGAATTTAATTAACTGAATTCTCTATCAGTCATGTTCCTCAGAATTCATGAATTGACCTGGTATCACTTGTGCAGACATACACCTGTCCTAGGGAGACCCTAGGAAGCCAGAGAGAGTAGAAATGTACGGATGGGTGTGGCAGAAGTGAAGGAAAAGGGGAGCATTACAAATAGCTTTGGGACTGCAAATCTGATCCTTTTTAAAATTACTGTTCTGCCTTAAACTTCCACATCAATAATTTAGTGGGATTTTTGTTCTCAGCCTTTAAACTGCTCCTATCAATTTATCATGGATTAATCCAAATTTGCAATACTGGTTTGTCATAAAAAGTTAAACTGAGCTAAATAAAATCAGTTAATTGTTTTCCCTTCCAAATATATTCATAATTCTATCAGCCATGATACAGGGAGGAACAGAAAACAGATCAACTTAATCAGCATAGCTTCTCTGTGTAGCATCGACTCCAGGACATTATTTTCATTTCATAATGAGATCTACATTTTCTTGCTTCATATACAAGGCCTGCCTTTACACTTATGACTGTCCTACAGTTGCAGAATGCAATATGGAGGTTAAGAAAACAATTTAAATGACTAGTATTTTTGCTCCACATGAACTACAGTTACAAGATATTATGACTGTCAACACAAAGTTGTGAATTTAAAACTTCACTGCTAGAAGAATGTTGGGGGTTTTGGTTGCTTTTAGAAAAATTGAAACTAAGAAATTTTAACCTTTGATAACTACAATTTGGGGATTCTGAGCTCCTAGCATGGCAAATTATTGCAAACTCACCTGGGGACAAAGAAAAACAAATGACTTAGTATCTTAAAACCGCGCTCATTTAAAGGGAGCATCTGTCATGTAGACCTACATGTTTCTTTGCATCGAGAATGTTATGTACACTTAGATGTTATGTAACTTGATTACATTACTTGATTAACTGCCAGCACCCATTATTCCTTAACCACTGGCCCTTTTTGTATCTAACTGATAAATTCACATCTTTTGGGTTCCCTAAATACATCTCTTTAGTTAGGCTATGATAGGTGAGTTCCTCTAGACTGAGAAGGAAAGATCCAAAGTGTTCATAAGCATATCTGTGGATATGGTGAGAAGAAATTTGGAATTTGGAATTTGCGTTCAGGAATGCACAGATTCTAAGAGCCTGCATGCACTTTGAGCATATTCTCCCCTCTATTTCTTCCTCTTATCCCCTTCTACCTCCCCCAATTCACTTTCCCTTCCATCCCCTAGTATGTAACCTTTGACCTTGTGGGACTGGCTTAGTTCACTTCACATGACCATCTCTAGTACCATCCATTGTCTAGCAAACAACATAATTTCATCCCTCTTAATGGCTGAGTAAAATTTCACTGTGTGTGTTGTGTGTGTATTCACACGTATCACATTTTCTTTCTCCATTAATCCATTGACGGGTACCAAGGCTGGTTTCATAATTTGACCATTGTGAATAGTGACATGTTACCTATTATTAGTATGCAGATATCTCTATAGTAAGCTGCTTTTTATCTGGGGCACATACCCAGAAGTGGTGGACTGGAGTTCTATTTTTAACTGTTTGAAGAACCTTCATACTCATTTTCATAGTGGCTGTACTAATTTACATTCCCACCAGCATTTCCAATTCCCCCTCTTCCTCACCAGAATCTGTTGTTATTTCTTTTCTTGATTGCAGCCATTCTGACTGGGGTCAGGTAGAATCTTAATGGCAGTTTTGATTTGCATTTTCCTGAAGGGTAACGATGTTGAATATTTCTTCATGTATTTATTAGACATCTATACTTCATTTGAAAAGTATCTGTTCAGTTCATTTGCTAGTTCATTGATTGTAGTGTTTGTTATTTTGGTGTTTAGTTTTTGAGTTTTTTATACATTCAGGCTATTAATACCCTGTTGGATGAGTATCTGGCAAAGATTTTTTGCCATTATGTACGCTGTCTATTCACTCTGTTCATTGTTTATTGCTGCGTGGGAACTTTTTAATTTGATACAATACTATTTGTCAGGGCTCATCTTATTTCCTGAGCAGCTGCAGTCTAATTCATAAAGTCGCTGCCTATCCCTACATCTTGAAATGTTTCCCCTTTTGTTTTCCTGTGGTAGTTTTCAAGTTTCCAGTTTTACATTAAGTTCTTTGATCCATTTTGAGTTGTTTTGTACAGAGTAGAGAGAAGGATCTAGTTTCAGTCTTCTACATGTAGATAACCAGTTTTTCCAGCACTACTTGTTGGAGAGACTGTCTTTTCACAATGTGTATTTTGACATCATCACCAAAAATCAGATGGAAATGGCTACTTGGACTTATTTCGTAATCGTCTGTTTTATTTATCAGTCTATGAGCTTGGTTTTATGCCAGTTCCATGCTGGGTTGTTTTTGTTTTTTCCTGTTTTGTTGTTGTTGTTTATTTGCTATGGCTTTGTAGTATAGTTTCAGATCAGGTATTGTGATACCTCCACCATTGCTCTTTTTGCTCAGGATTGCTTTGGCTAGTCAAGGTCTTTTTTGTTTCCCTATGCATTTTAGGATATTTTTTAAATTTCTGTGAAGAATGCCTTTGGAATTTTGGTGGTGATTGCGTGAACTTGTATGTCTCTTTTGTTAGTAGAGTTATTTACACAATATTAATTTTGTTGATCCATGACCAAGGGATGTCTTTCTATCTTCTATTGTCCTGTAAAATTTCTTTCTTCAGTGCTTTATAATTTTCAATGTAGAGGTCTTTAGCATCTGTGGTTAAATTTTTGCCTTTGTATTGCATTTTCTTTTTTAGAGGATATTATGAATGGTATCACTTTCCTAACTCCTTTTTCATGGAGTGCATGGTTGGTGTATAGAAAAACTACTGATTTTTACAGGTTGATTTTGAATTGTGTTACTTTGCTGACAGGGTTCATGAGATCTAAGAGTTTTCTATTGGAATCTTTAGGTATTTTTAAGTATAGGTTTGTATCATCTGCAAAGAGAGTCAGTTTGACTTTTTTTGCCTTTCCTATTTGTATCCCTTTTATTTCTTTCCCTTGCCTTATTACTCTGGCTAAGAATTCAAGCAATATATTGAATAAGAGTGGGAAGAGTGGCTACTTTTGCCTCGTTCCTAATTTTAGAGGAAATGCTTTTACTTTTCCCCACTCAGTATAATGCTTGCTATAAGTCTGTCATATATAACTTTTATTATACTGAGATACAAAACTTCTCTTACTAGTTTCTTCAGGATGTTGATCATGAAAAGATGTTGGATTTTGTGAAATGCTTTTTCTGAATTTATTGAGGTAATTATGTGACTTTTGTCCTTAATTCTGTTTATATGCTGTTAAATTGATTGATTTGTGTATGTTAAATCATTCTTACAATCCTAGAATGAAGCCAAATTGATCATGATGTATGATCTTTTCAATGTGTTATTGAATTCAGTATGAAAGTGTTTTATTGAGAATTTTTGCTTCTATGTATTAAGTAAATCGGCCTACAGTTTTCCTTTTTGTTGTGCCTTTATCTGGTTTTGGTACGAGGATAATGCTAGTTTCATAGAGGCAGTTTGTAAATGTTGCCACCCTTTGTATTCTGTGAAAAGCTTGAGGACCAGCAGTGTAAGTTCTTCACTGGTCTCTTTCTAGGCTTTTCCTTGCAGGTTTATGTGTTAGTGTTTCAATCTCATTGTTGATCTCCTTTGTTCACTTATGATTTCTAGAAATTTACCCATCTCTTCCAGACTTTCCAACTTATTGGAGAATAGATATTCAAAATATTCTTTAATGATCCTCTGTTGTAACGCACCTTCTTGATTTTAATATTATTAATTTGGGTTTTTTCTTTCTTTCTTTTGATTAATTCGTCAATCTTGTTTATTCTTTCAAAGAATCAGCTCTTGGTTTCATTGATCCTTTGTATTTTTCTTTTAGCTTACATTCCATTAACTTCAAATCTGGTTTTATTTCTTTCCTTATACTAATTTTGCAATTTGCTTGTTCATGCTTTTATAAGACTTGACATGCATAGTTAGGTTATCTATCTCTGAGTTTCTAACGTAGGCACTAATAGCTGTAAACTTCCCTCTTAGAACTGCTTTCATTACATCCCATAGTTTCTGGAAAATATATCTTCATTTTAATTTGCTTTTGGAATTTCATTTCCTCCCTTGTTTCTTTCGTGACCCACTGATCATTCAAAAGTGCCTTGGTGATATATGGGCAAGATATCAGATTAGAGAAATCCTGTGTTTGACTGTTTGAATGAGAAAAGTCAGTGTAACAAAAGAGGGGCTAAATTCTGAGGAGCAAAAGAGCATTGAGAACGAAGAGGTGACAGGGAATCTGAAAAGCATGGAGGAACAGAAAGGCGACAGAGCAAAGTAAAAAAACAAGTCTGCAACTCCGAAGCTGGCTCCTCAGGGGAGATGGGAAGCTAAAGACAAGAAGACACAATAAGGGAAATGACCCTGACGACAGATTGGCAATTATAGCTGTAGGATAAGCCACAGTTCCCGTAAGCTTTAAGCCAAGTGTGGGAATTTGGTATGACAAGGACTGCTGTTGCTTGGCAAACTAGTTTCAAAGAAGAAAAATATTTTGTCACTCCCCTTATCTCAGAGATCTATAGCAAGATACCATCTTGAGAGAGGGCCTATTGTTTGAGACTGCCCTTCTCTGGGGACTTGAAAACAAGGAATAATCACGGTCTGGGAAATCTTGAGACACCCTGCCATAGAATCTGAGGAGGAAATGGCCATGAAAGATGGTTGTGGAGAGGGAGACTGTTGAAAATTTGAGCAGCAGGGAGCTAAAGCAATGAAAGACTCAGCGGTCAGCGGTCCTGTCCTCCCTGGCAAGAAGTAAGACCTAATGCTAGGATCATTTCAAAACCACAGAACTGAGCCCATAGCTGGAAGAATGCTTAACCTGTGGGAGTTGCCCTCAATCAACCCTTCCCTGTTATCTGAGTTTACTGATAAGCACTGAAGCAGACTAGGAGTTGGAAAAGTTTGGGCTCATGTAAGTTGCCTAGAGATGGTCCAGACCACCTGCACCTGGCTGGGACCTGCCCATGCCCCTCCCCACTCATTCATCATTGGGTGGGAATCTCCTGGGTCTGCCCTCCACATGGGTTAGTGTAAGTTCTAAAAGCACCTGAAGAAAAAAACATGCTGTCTCTGCCAGCATACTCCACCTGCGCCCATGTTCCCTATGTATTTCCTTTCCTAACTTTTAACAAACCCCATTCACACCCATGCATTCTGCGTGGGTTCTTCCACCAAGGTCTTCTGAAAACACCATTTGCTGTTAACACTTTTGATAAAGCCAGCCAAGGAGTTGAAAAGGTAAACTGTCTGCTTATTGATTTGTTTTCCTCTAAGCCATCCCTCCCTGTCCTCTGGACCTGTGCCCTAACAGCCTCTCACCGAGGGTATGCTGCTAGGAGACGCTGGGATTCGCTTTATTAGCCCAGCCCCAGGTGGCACGAGGCATGCAGGGCCTAGTGCACCCGCTGTGGCTGCAACCTGGTAGACACGCAGCTGGGATGGGTGGAATTTCAGAGGTGACCTGTGCCGCAGGGCACGAGTTCAACATCTGGTCCACGTGGAGAGGGCAGTCAGGACTGCCCATGAGGCCTTAGGGTTTCCTGCCATGGGAGCTGCTGCCTTTTTCCTGTGGCTGCAATGAGCTTCTACTTTCCTTCCTCTCCCCTCTTCAGCCTTCTCTTTGCTCCCTGTCCAGTTCCCAGGTCCAGGTGGCCATGTGGCCAGGGACAATTAGAAACACCTGGCCATTCGGTCTGAGTTTCTCCACCCCCTCCTTCTTTCTCTTCTTCTCAGTATTTTCTCTCTCTTTCTCTCTCTCTCTCTCTTTCCCCCAATGGGCAGTTTTAGAGGGCAAATAGAGCAGCTCCAGCAGGCCAGTGCTCAGCCCTGCCCACAAACAAAAGTTCTGGTCCGGATGGCCGGCAGCCACTTCCACAGCTGTGGCTGGAGTGTGTGGCACATGGCAGTGTGCAGTGCCACAACGGCAAGGCACTAATGACATTGCAGCCTTAGCAATGGAGTGCACAACAACTGCACACCCGGGAACCAGTACCTACAGGGCTGAGCTCCACTGCTGCCTTTTTTAAAAATTAAAGGTGTCACCCCTGGCGGATGCTTCCCTAGACCCCAGGCTAGGAGCGCTCTTTCCTGTGGCTATCATGGGTCCATAGCCTTCACCTTCTTCTTCCTCTAAACCATTCCCTTCCCTGCCATGCCTCTGTTTCCCCTGGCCATTGGATCCAGTTCTCACCCATGGTCTCCTTGCCTCCATAGCCTATAGGGGTTGGGGAAACACTCACTCCAAGGTCATATTCCTTTGTCCTAGGGCTAAAGTTATATTTTTAATACAAAGTGACTAACAGTCAATAAAAAAAAAGTCTGTTTGGGGGAACTGGCACTGTCTTCATAAGCTTCTAAGAATTCTAAAAGCTTTGGTTTCTGTTACTGCTGCACACCTACATCTGTATCACTGTGATGTTGTTACTGTCTTTAAATGTTAAATGCATTTAAAGTCTGTTAAGTATGCTTTCTAAAATGAAAAACAGTGCCAGTTAATTAAGGATTTGACATTGGTCACGCATAAAGTGTATCTATAATAAAAACATAGTAACTTATTGAAAATTAAGTTACTCTAAATGCAAAATTTAAAGGGGGAATTTATTCCATTAATAAAATGTCATCTTTTTACACTAAAATATAGTGCTAATTAATGCTGTCCATCATAACTATTATTCTAGAATGCTATATACAATAAACATTTTAAAACATTCAAATTTTAACCATTCCCTGCTGATATAATTAGGCTAACTTACAGCCGAGAGGTTAAAAAAGAATGGCTCCTTATGTGTGGATATTTTAAATAGGCAATTTAATTAGAGATTTTATTCTTAACAATTAGTTATTTTTCTTTTAAAATTAATAAAACTTTGTTCTCTGTAGCTCAATGTAGTATGTCAGATTCTTAATGTGATTAAGGTCATTTCCAAACTGTACATCTGTAAATGTGTGTTGTATGTAACATGTCTTTGTGCTCCATTTGGTCGCAGGGAATGCTGCCACCGTGATGGAGCCACCATGTGTTAAGCACGCTTTTGTGACTCCTTAGGAATAGGAAACTCATGGGTGACACCACCTTGCCATCCTCCAAGAAAATTACAATTAACTTATGGCTAAAACTCTCTGGATTATTACAGTTTCTATACATTTTGTTTTTACTGCATTGATCTGTTATAGATTGGATGAAGGGTAGGGTGTTTGTTTTGGAGATCTGTTGTGAACTACTGAGGAATCTAGCTGACTAATCTACTAAAGACAATGACAAGAAATGGTTTATTTAATAAAATTGTACTCTAAATTAATGTGATTGCTTTGTGTGTCATTGTGTGTGTTTTCTGTGTATGTCTTTTGTCTCCTACCAATTGTGGCCACTTAATTTTTACTTTTTTGAGCTCACTATATGCATGCTTATATTCTTTGGCATGCCTAGATCAAAACATCTGTGTGTGTGTAGATGTCTTTACGATGGTTCGCAAGCTGCTTTTATAAAGTTAATATGCACAGCTATCTCAAAAGTTATCTAAAGTTCTATCCTGGCCTTATTCTCTGCCTTAGGACTAAAAAAATTTATAAACAGTAATCTCAACCTGTTTCATTCTATCATGAATATATTTTACATTTAACTCCTTTATAATTAGGTTTATTGTCCCATGTGTTCTTGTAGGTTGCTATTATTAAAAAGATCATTTAATTCCATTTTCTTCCTAAATCTTTTAAGGTATAAGGTTGCTAAAATAATGTTATCTAAATTTAGGTTTTTACAAAGGTTGTTTCGAGATGCAAATTAAAGTCTTAAAGCTTGTAAGTTTATATATGTATGATTGGAATGGTTATAATTTAAAGTTTGCCTGAAAGTTTTCTAAGGTCAACATTTAAGGTTCTAGTGTGTGTTCAGAAAAATGGGTTTCTGTTTTATCAAAATAACTAGTGATATCTTTTGGTGCAATAGGCTGATAGAAAATTTTACTAAAACTAAACAAAAGCTTATCCTCCAGATGGCACACACAATAAAACCTTAAGTTTTTAAGAGTCAACAAAAAGGTAATTAATCCTAAAACACAAAATTATGCACGTCCTTAACTCCCAATGACTGAGCTTCTCATTTTTGGGTTCCAGGGGGCTATAGGCAGGTCAACAACCCTGCTATGGGTCCCAAGTCATGCTGTTAGATAACACCAGCAGTCTAGGACTAATTTCTTAATAACATCTAAGCCATGGCTCTTAGTTATTGTGTCCCCTAACTTTATGATTGGCCTCTTATCTAGTTTCTGTGTCTAATCTTTGAAACCTTAATCTTCATTGGCTAATTATTAAAAAAAAGTACATGTTACCTCATTTTTCTCAGTTTATAAGCTAACTACAACCCCTAATATGAAAACTGTCCATGACCAGTGAGTTTGCATTAGCCAAGCTTACCTTGGTGCAATTTGGATTCAATAGTTAATTTTGTACTGGTTATAACAGTTCATATGAAGATGTTTTCCTTTTAACACTCACAGATTGTCTTCCTTCATATTGTTATCTTTTCATGTCACAGGTTGTTTTGGTATCAGACTTTCACCCAGTGCATAATAGTTTTGATGTTTTAACAGTTAGTCAACATTCAGGATCAAGATCCCATCTAAAATCCCTTGTGCATATGGGTGGAAGAGATGGGCCCTCAGGAGAAAAGGTGACTCTCTCCAGAGACTTCTGATGGAAAAAGGACACAGGGACCTGTATTGAGGCTTTCAAGATACAAGAAGGACACTTAGCAAATCTCAAACATTCTCATTCTCTCTGTCTGAAAGGGCAACTTTTCCTCCTTTCCTTTTCCCCCCTCTCACTCTCCACCAGCCATAGGGAATTCCATTCAGGAGCCCTTGTGCAGGGGTGGAGGGGTGAATGGATTTTCCACCTTCTCTTCCCTCTCTTTCCACCAGTCAGCATCAGGGAAGCTTTCTTATTCACCTTGCTATATCCTTAAGCACTGGGAGATGCTTTGATCCTCCTAGCTAAAAATAAGATGACTAGTTCTGTTCATCACTCATTTAAAATTATTTACTATCCTTTACATCCTGCCTAAACCCTAAGGTATTTTTCTAATAACACTAAAAAAATACTGCTAGTACCTTGTATCTAAATGTTACAAAATCATTTATAGAGTTAAAACTGTATACATGTAAACAGCTGTAGTTCTTTTATCTAAGGTACCTTCTATCTAATAAGGTCTTTAACATTTCTTCTCTTTATAACAAATGCTAAAAGTTCTGCCATTTAGGCCTGACATCTGTTTGTTAGCTAAACATTGATTTACCTGACATCTGTTCATTGTATAAACATTGGTTTCTCTGACACTGGCTAGTTAAACATTATTATATATATATGATATACAATTGAGCATCAAAACAGGGCTTATTTAAAATTACTGACACTGCCTCCCCCTAACCATTGGGAAATTTAGGGTTTTTAGTCGTTGGTACTATTAATACCACTAACTCATTACCTTACCTAACCAATATTCAAGGTTTAAACTGTAATTAACCATGGTTATTTTAAGTTTTGTCATTACAGTTCTGATCCTTCAGGAGCATTTACAGACAAGCTCATAAAAAATGACTCTGACAAGTGCTTACTGTCAACCAGGACAGACATTCTTAAGTATTTGGGTCATTTTGTATTTTCCTTATAAAGCTATATAACTGTTGTCTGCTAACACTTTACAACAATTTAAAGGTGTCAGTACATCTCCTACAAGACAAGCAACTAGATTTAATTAGGCCTAGCTTTAGAGCCATTTTAAAACAAATTTCTTTGTTGCTTAATTTGGCCAAAAATGGTCCAATTGGCACTAACTTCTGATCTGTTTGATGTGTTGCTTCCCTTCCTCTGTGGAATAAAATCTGACTTTCTGGACTTTCTGGGAGAAGTACTCCCACCCCAAGAGACAAAACCGCCAAACTGGCAAAATCTTCAGAAAAACAGCTTAAGAGGACGTGACCCCTGAGCGGTCAATGTCCCCCAACTTCTCAGAGAAACAAGTTGCATTCGGCCACATGAGACAGTTCAAAAGGACTGCACAAATGAGGGTATTTCTCCAGATACAGATGGAGTAAATTATGCCAGACCTCTAGAAATTAACCAAAGCCGAGAGACTTAAAAAAGGGGCTCTTAAGCATGTGCTCTAATATTTAACCCTTCTTGGCTTCTGACAGGAGGCAAACTCATGTCTTCGGCCAAGGCCTTCTGTTTAACAAAGGCAATATAACTTTCAATGGTGTCTAACTTCTGCATAGGGATGCTGTGAAACTTCTTTCTGTACAGAACTGACTCACTGATGTTTACTCTCTAACTGCACTGACACCTGCCCCCTGGTACACCTGGCCCCCAATGTAATCAGGCTTTAACTACCCACTATAGTGACAGTCCAAAATAGAGGGCTATCTAAGAGTTAAAATAGCTACAGGTATAAACACCTGTAGGCAAAGTAACCATATGACTCCCTATCACTTTTAAAAATTACTTTGCCCTTCCTGCCACACCTGATAGCCCCTTCTGATGCTCCTATCATCATTAACGTTTGGGTCATGCCTTCTAAATCAGATTTATCTCTTCCAGAATAAACGCCTTTAGGACCCAAATCATGAGGCAACAAGGCTATCGATCTCTACAAATGAATGAGATCTCCATGGGGAATACGTCACAATAATTCAGCTGCCTTGTGTCCACATGAGCCCCAAAGGAAAAAAATAGGAGAGACAATTTCCTTTATAGGTAGGGTCTGCTGCCCCTTGTCAGCTCAAAGCAGATACTGAAGATGGACCTCCATCCTTCAGCAACCCTCCAAAATAATTTTTTTGGAATATTTTTTTCTCAGGGGGAATTCAAGGCAGGTTAGGAGTTGGAAAAGTTTGGGCTCGTGTAAGTTGCCCGGGGATGGCACAGACCACCTGCACCTGGCTGGGAACTGCCCATGCCTCTCCCCTCTCATTCATTATTGAGTGGGAATCTCCTGGGTCTGCCCTCTCCATGGGTTGGTGTAGGTTTTAAAACCACACTCTCTCGGCTGGCAGACTCCACTGGCACCCATCATGTTCCCTTTGTATTTTCTTTCCTAACTTTTAATAAACCCCATTTACAACCACATGTTCTGCTTGGATTATTCCATGTGGGATCACAAGGACCAAGGTCTTCTTAAAACACCATTTGCCATTAGCAGCAGGACTGGGAGCTGAGCCCAGGTCTGGTGAATCCTGTGATTTACCTCCTCCCACCCCCCCACACACAAAGGGTATGGAACTGCTGTGTGGAGTCTGAATGAGACTGGCCTCTTTAGGAGCTCCATCCCATCTGTCTGTATTTGTTATCAGGTAGGACTGAAGCTTGGAGCCCAAGAACCATGGACCGTGTTTTCCTGCAACCTTTATCCCCCACTGAGTGGTGAACCATTATAGGGGAAGGATGATCTGAAAGCAATGAGTCTGGGAGCCAGAGCTCTTGGTTCCCTCAGTTTTCCTCTGCCAGGGCATAACTCAGAGCTCTGGCTTCTCCCATTACTCTGATGTGTTTGGAGGATACCCCTAAGCCTGGACGATTGCTTCTCTGGTAGCATAATCTGAGGAATTGTGGAACAGATGGGAACTTGCCCATTCCAATAGCTACAAAGATGTTTGCAGTATATCAAGAAGGGAAGCTTCTAAAACAACAGAATTCCAGAAACTGACAATCAACACTTGACAGGCCCCAACCTTTGCCCACATATAGCAACAACCTATATAGTAGGAACTACAAGAGATTCCAGCCAGTTTTCCTCTATCTGAATGGAACTGGGGATCAGACCTGGTAACCTCAGTATGTGGGTGAATATTTAGGTACTGAGCTATACCTAAGTCCAGTAAGAATCTGCAACCACACAATCCTGCCTGAACATTGAGACTACTTAATTTGAAAGTCTATAGGTGATTAGAAATCCAACCAATGACTTGGGTTCAGGTGCATAATTCCAACACAGAAAAAGAAAAATATGAAAAAAATAAGATAATATGACTCCTCCAAAATTAAGCAATCCCACAATTATGGACACTAATTACAGCAAAGTGGATGAAATTCCAAAGGAGTCAAAACAGTGATAACAAGAGTTATCAATGAAATTAAAGAGGACATGAAAAAACACCTGGGTGAATTCCAAGAGAGTACAAATAAACACCCAAATTAAATAAGAAAGACAATGCAGGATATGAAAGAAGAATACAATAAAGGTGTAGAAATTCTGAAAAAATAAAATTGAAATTCTTGAAATGAAAGACTCTATAAGTCAAATAAAAAAACTCAGTTAAAAGACTTACCAATGGACTGCATTAAGCTGAAATTGAGTTTTTCAATTTCAGGGCCTGAAGACAGGTGAAGTAATTAGAATGAAGGTTAAAAAAACAAACAAAAAAATAGAAATTGTGAGTGGAACATATAAGACCTCTGAGACATCATTGAAAGACAAAATCTACTAATCATGAACACAGAAGACGGAAAAGAGGCACAAGCAAAAGGCATAAAAAATACTCAATAAAACTAGAGAAAAATTTCCCAAATCTTGAAAAAGAGATGGTCATTCAGGTACAGGGGGCTTGTAGAACATTGAACAGAAAAAACAAGAAAAGAACATCTCCTGATCATATTACAGTTAAAACTCTAAGTATACAAGACAAGGAAAGGATTTTGAAAGCTATAAGAAAGATGTACCAAATCATATAAAAAGGCAGACTCATCAGAATAATGGCAGATTTCTCAAAAGAAACTTTAAAAGCAAAGAAAGCATGGAATGATGTATTTTAAATCCTGAAAGAAAATAACTGGAAGCCTAGAATGCTATCCTTTATAATTAAAGGAGAAATAAAAGCATTCTATGATAAAAAAAAATTAAGGAATTCATGAATACTAACCCAGTAGTGCAAAGCCAGTAAAAGCAATCCTACACACAGATGAGAAGGATAAATGCAAACAGAAAAATACGAAAAAAAATGAATTTTACTAGGCAGGCATATTTAACAATTGAGAGCTAGGGAAGAATCAAATAATGCAACAAAAAATGACAAGGATTACTATACCTTTGAATAATAACTGTGAAAGTTATGGTCTCAATTGTCCAATCAAAGACACAGACTGAGGGATTCGATTAAAAAATAAGACCCAACCATTTGTTGCCTAGGAGAAATGTCCTTCACTGGCAAAGACAAACATGGGCTTATAGTGGAAGAGTGAAAAAAAGATATTCCAAGCAAATGGAGATTCCCCCAAGCAAGCAGAAGTAGCTATACTCAGGTCTGGCAAAGCAGACTTCAAACAAAATTTAGTCAGAAGAGGTAAAGAAGGTCACTTAGCATTGATAAAGGAAACAGTGTATCAAGAGGATCTGACAATTGTAAATATATATGCACTGAACACCAGCACACAGAATTTCATAAAATAAACACTACTGGACATAAAAGTACAGAGATACCCCCACCAATAATGATGGGTAACTTTAATATCCCTACTCTCACAAATAAAATCAAGAAATGAACTTCAGAAATAAATAACAAAGAGCAAATAGACTTAGCACATATCTGCTGAATATTCCACGCAACAGTGGCAGAATACACACTCTTCTCAGCAGCCCATGGAACATTCTTCAAAGTAGATACTTTTTAGGACCCCAGCAGATAATGTTTTTGGACCCAAAGCGAGTCTTAACAAATACAAGAAAACTGAAATAACTTCCTGCATTTTGCCAAATCACAATAGAATAAAACTAGAAACCAGTAACAAGAGAAACTACAGAAAATATTCAAATTTGTGAAGATTGAAGAATATATATTTGAATGATCAGTGTGTCATTGAAGAAATAAAAAAGAATCAAACAATACAGTTTAGCAGTACCATTGGGACACAGCAAAGGCAGTGCTAAGAGAGAAACTATGAGTGCCTACCTTAAAAAATCTGAGAGCTTTCAAATAAATAACCTAATGATGTACTTCAAGCTCCTAGAAAAACAGGAGTGAGGCAAACCCAAAAACAGACTGAAAGAAATAAAGATCATGACAGAAATCAATGAAATGAAGACTAAAAGAATGACACAAAGGATCAATGAAACAGTTCTTTTAAAAGATAAGCAAGATTGGCAAACCCTTAGTCAAGCTCACCAAACGGAAAAGAGAGAAACCCAAATTAAAAAAATTAGAGATGAAAAAGCTGATATTGCAACAATTGTCAATGAAAGAGGATCATTCTTCAAAAACTTATATGCTGACAAACTAGAAAATCTAGAAGAAATGGATAAATTTCTAGATGCATATGAATTTTCAAGATTGAGCCAAGAGGAAATAAACCACTTACGCAGATCTATAACAAGCAATGAAATTGAGGCAATAATTAAAAGTTTCCCAGCAAAGAAAAGCCCAGGATTGGATGGATTCATTGCTGAATTGTATGAGACCTTTAAAGAAGAAGTAGCACCAATTCTCTGCAAATTATTCTATAAAACAGAAAAGGAAGGAATACTTCCAAACACACTTACGATACTAAAATTGGACAAGGACACAACAAAAAAGGAAAAAAATTACTGACAATTTTCCTAATGAACATAGACATAAATATTCCTCATAAAATACTTACAAACTGAATTCAACAGCATATTAAAAATATCATGCATCACAATCACATGGCTTTCATTACTGAGATGCAGAGATGGTCCAGTTTATGCGAATCAATACATATAATACAGCCAACAATCAGAATCAAGGACAAAATCAGATAATCATCTCAACAGATGCAGAAAATGCTTTTGAAAATTTTAACATCACATATGATAAAAACCCTGAAGAAACTAGAAATAGAAAGAATGTACATATATATAATAAATATTAACATATAAATAATAAATATATATAAAACTCATATCCAACATCATACTAAACAGTAAAAAATTAAAATAATTTCTTATAATGTCAGGAATGAGCAAAGGGTGTTCAGTATCATCGCTCTTAACTATATTGTGTTTGAATTCCTAGCCAGAGCAATCAAGCAAGAGAAAGAAATAAAAGGGATACAAATAGGAAAAGAAGAAGTCAAATTATTCCTATTTGCAACTGATATGATCCTATATTTAAAAGACCTCAAAGACTTTACCATAAACTTGGAGATCTAATTCTATAAGATACAACATTAAAATACAAAAACAAAACAAACAAAAAAAGTAGCTTCCCTATATACTTAAGGCTAAGAAACCTAACAAACCAAACAAAGGAGATAAAATACCACTATAAGGAAAATTGCAAAAAAAAAAAGACCTAGCATGTTCATGGATCAGCAGAATTAACATTGGGAAAAAGTCTCTACTATTAAAGTCTCCATCAAAATTCCAATGTCATTTTTCATAGAAGTAGAAAAATAAATTCTAAGATTCACATAGAAGCATGAAAGACCCTAAGTAGATAAAAAAAATCCTGAGCAAAAAGAGCAATGCTGGAGATATGATGATGATGGATTTCAAATTATGCTGCAGTACTAGGGTAACAGGGACACCATGACATTACAGAATAGACAGACAGACCAGTGGAATAAAACAGAAAGTTCAGAAATGATTACTCCCACCTTATTCCTTTTTTTGGGGGAGGGGGCAGGAATGGGGTGTGATTTCAGGGCTTCATGCTTGCAAAGCAGCTGCTCTACTGCTTGGGCCACACCTCTAGCCCATTTTTCTCTGGTTATTTTTGGAGATTGGGTCTCTATGAACTATCTGCCCAGGCTGGCCTCAAGCATGATCCTCCTGACCTCAGCCTCCTGAGTAGCTAAGATTACAGGCATGAGCCACCATTGCCAGGCTACTTTCATCTATTCATGAGACTGGTGCCAAAACATGTTGGAAAAAAAGATGTCCTCATCAACAAATGACACAAGGAAAACTGGATATTCACATAGAGAACACTGAAACTACATTCCTACTTCTCACTCTGTACAAACATTGACTCAAAGTGATTCACAGATCTTAATGTAAGATCTGAAACTGTAAAACTACTACTGGAAAATATTGGGGAAACAATTGAAGATATGGACATTGGCAAAAACTCCCTGAATAAGACCCTAGCTGTCAGGAAGTAAGAGAAAGAATGAACAAATGGTATTGCATCAAATTTAAAAGCTTCTGCACAATCTACAAAATGGGAAAAAAATCTTTGCCAGCCATTTATCAAACAAAGGATTTGATATTGAGAATACATAAACAGCTTGAAAAATAACCACTAAAAGAAAAATAATCCTATTAATAAATGCACAAATGAATTGAACATACTGCTTTCAAAAGAAAAAGTAAAAATGTCCAATTAACACAAGAAGAAATGTTCACCATCCTTAGCCATAAAGGAAAAGCAAATGAAAATGACATTGAGATTTCCTCTCACACCAGTCATAATAGCTATCATCAAGAAAACAAACAGCAAATCCTAGTAAGGATATGGGGATGAAATAACCCTTACATTGTTTGGGGGATGTAAATTTGTCCAGTCACTATGGAAATTAGTGTGGAGATTCCTCAAAAAATACTAAAGCTAGAACTCCCTTAGGATCCTGCTATACCACTCTCGGGCATATATCCAAAGGGATGTACATGAACATACAGTAGAGACACCCACACAGCTATGTTTATTGCAGCACTGTTCACAATAGCTAAGCTATGGCATCAGCCTAGCCACTCATCAACCGATGGATGGAAAAAGAACATGTGGTATATGTACACAATAGGGTATTACATAGCCATTTAAAAAAGAATGAAATCACCTCATCTACAAGAAAATGGATGGTAGTGAACAGCAGAGACAGACCAAATTGTATGGTTTCACTCACAGGTGGAATCCAGACCTGAAACAGCAATAACAATAATAATACGACTAGATGTAAAGGGGGACTGTTTTGGGGTGACCTGGAGGACAAAGGAGAGGGAAAGATGGTGATGGGGTGAATATGATCAAAGAACGAGTTTGCATGCATGAAAATAGTAAAATAAAACTTACTAAAATCTGTAAAAAAAAAAAAAGGAAGAGCATAGAGGAGGGGTAGATGAAAGAGTAATAGAAGGGGTGAATTTGATCAAAGTATGTAGTATCGCTTAATTCTGAAATTTCTTTGCTGAATTTTTGTCTGGAGGGCCTATCTGTTGGTAAAAGTAAAGTACTGTAGCCACCCAATATTATTGTAGGGGCTTTCTCTGTGCTATTATGTCCATTCGTGTTCATTTTAGGAAACTGGGTGTGCTGCTGTTTGGTGCACATATGTTTACAATTGTTACATCATCTTGATGGATTGTTCCCGTTACCAACATGAAGTAACCCTTTTTGGTCTCTTCTGTATTTTCTTTTGAAGTCTGCTTTGTCAGATATGAGTATAGATAATCGAGCTTATTGGGGGCTCCATTTCTTTGGAATATCTGTTTTAATGTTTTCTTGACAAACTTGTATTTGTCTTTGCCAATGAGGTGCTTTCTTGTATGCAACAAACATTTTAGACTTGTTTTTCATCCAAGATGCTGGTTTGTGTCTTTTAACTAAAGAATTGAGATCATTAAGGTTTCTTTCATATAGAATGTTTTCTTAGTCATCTACAAGGTATATATCCATTTTTGTTCACTTTTATTGTATGAAAAAAATTTTTTGTCTAGTCATTCTAATATTGCTTGACATTTTGACTCTCTACCTTTTTCCTATTTTGAATGGAGGGTTAATGAACATTTTGTACAGAAGTTTATATGGTCACAAGTTTTCACTTCTCTTGGGTATACACCTAGAAGTGGAATGCTGAGACAGAGCAGATATGGTTAGTTCTTGAAGAAATGACCAGGTCTTTTCTTCAACTGGTTATAACGTTTTTTAAAAGCGGAAGTTCTGTTGTATGACAACTTAGACAAGAATTGGTTGTCATTCCTCTAAACTAAGCCATTTTGACAGGTGGACAGATATAATTTGCTTTTCCCTTTGAATTTGAAGCCCTTTTCATTTTCTATGGAATACTTTTATGTTATCCTTGATGAAAGTCTAGTCAGATATTTTTCCATTCTTCAATTGAGTTCTTTTTCTTCATATTACTGAATTATAGATTTTTTTCCTTGACAAAAAAGTCCATGGTCAGACATATATTTTTTAGATATTTTATCTCTATATACCTTATAAACTCATTTTTGTAACAATTTCTTTAAATGAGAAAAGTTTGGTTTTTTAAGGTTATTTTCTGTCTTGTTCAAGTAACTCATTGTCCACTTCAGCTTCAAAGAACAAGGGTGTTCTTTTATCTTCTTATACCAGTTTTATAGTTTTAGCCTTTACATTTAGCTACAATAAGATGGGTATCTGGATTTAATTTCTGGGTACGATGATGGGCAGAGACAGAGAGGATGTTTTGCTTTGTTTGCGTGCACAAGCGGCAGTTAAAGCTCCATCTGTTGTAAAGAATTTCCTTTATCCTTGAAGTTACTTTGACACCTTTGTCCCAAATCTTTTGACTGGATTATCTGCTGGGTCTGTTTATGCAGTTTTTAATCACTGAGTTTTCCATCACTGAAGAGAACATGTGATATAAACTATGTATAAGGTAAAAAGAAGTTTATTTTGGCTTATGGTTTGCACAGTTTAAGTCCAAGATTAGGCAGTCCCCTTGTGCCTTTGGGGAAGAACATCACATCGAGGTAGAAGCATGTGTTAGAGTGAGTGGCTATATCCTGGGCAGAGAGAGAGAGAGAGAGAGAAAGAGAGAGAGAGAGAGAGAGAGAGAGAGAGACAGAGACAGAGAGACAGAGAAATTGGCTGGATCCTATAATAATTTTCAAGGGTTCCTACCCAAGGACCTAAGGATCTCAAAAAAGACTATACTTGCCAAAGGTCCACATCACCTCCCAACATCCCAACAGCACCACCCTGGGCACCAAACCTCTATCATATGACCCTTTGGAGTACACCGCTTATATTCAAACCATAGTGATACTATACGCTGTTCTCTTGATCTGTTTGTTAATCCCTATGGCAATAGCACCTATCTTGACTATCAAACTGACCAAACTAAGTAATTGTGTTCTGCAAAGTTACTGTGAATTTCCAAAGACCTTTATATGTCAATATAAATTTTATAATCAATTTATGTACTTGTACAAAAAAGCCTACTGGTCTTTCTAGTGGGATGAACTTAATATATGCAATAATCTTAAAAAAATTTCCATCTTAATAATTTTGAGGCTCTTTAAGACTGTTACATTGAGTAAAGTATATTATTTCATTTACTTTGGGGTTAAAAATGCCTTTAAGCCATTGTGTAATGTTAAATATAGAATTCTTGACTTTTCTTAAATTTATTATTAAATATTTTGTGTGTTTTGACAAAAATCTAAAAGGAATTATATCTTTACTTTTCTATTTCAGCTTTTCCTGATACTGTATAAAAATGCAATCGACTTTTGTGTTCTGACCTTGTATCCTGTGACCTTGCTGAACTGCATGCTTGGTCTTCCAGTTGCTTACTTCATTCCTTACTATTTTCTAAGTAAATAATTGGCCCTCCAAATGAAAAAGAGAAAATTTTACTTGTTCCTGTCCATATTTCACATCTTTTATTCTTGCCTCATTTCAATTTTATGCCCTGCACTACAACTTTGACTGGAAGTGCCCTGTTCCCAATATTAGAGGGAAAGTGTTTAATACTTGATCACTGAGTACAACATTCATTGTATATTTCTTCTGTGTGCCTTTTATTGGTTTGAAGTTCTTTCTTTCTTTTCTAATTCAGGTGTTGAATTTTGTCAAATGTTTCTCCATTTATTGCAGTATACATACAGATTTTCTCTTTTATTCTATAAATGTAGTAAACTAAACAAATTTCAAATAATAAACAAATGCTGATTCTTGAGATAAGCCCAGCATAGTTAAGACATATTCTCTTTTGTATATATTGTTGGATGTAATTTCCTTAGTCTTATTTAAGCATTTTGCATACAAATTCATTAGGAATGTAGAATAATATATTTCTTTCTTTCTAATATTTTTATTAAGGTTTTGGTATCTGAGTTATACTAGCCTCATGAAGTGAGTTGGGAATCACCATTCTTGAAATGATTTGTGCATGACTGGCATTATTACTCCTAATTATTTTAAGTTCCTTTTATGAGGACTCCAACTGTGATATATCTGATATGTTGTAAGAGCTTTTGTAAATGCCACAATGTACCCCCCAGCACAATAAAAAAACAGAGTATTTGTATCTGACTCTTCTTCATTCTATCAGGTCTGTTTTCAAGCGTGTGAGCACATATGTGGTCATGACTGCTATGACTCCCTGATACCTGTGCCAGCATGTGATTGCGAAGTGTTGCTAATTTTCAGTGTCTTGATGCCTGCTATGTAGCACATTTCCAGAGCCACTGCAACCTTCCAGGGCTTGTTCATGAGTTGTATCTTTCCCAACTTTTATCTTTAACTTATGACTTTACATGTAAAGCTTATCTCTTGGGAATAATATATAAATTGGTCAGCTTCTCTTCTATTCTCATACTACCAGCTTTTTGTTATTATTAAAAATCAAACTTTATTTATCAACACATATTTTTATTTCTCATTTAAAATACCTGATTTTTGACAAAAGAGCCCAAAACATATGATGGAGAAAAGACAAGCCTCTTCAACACATGGTGAATGGGAAATGAAGATATATTCATGTAGAAAACTGAAACTAGATCCCTGTCTTTCACTCTGTACAAATATCAGTTCAGCATGGATCTAAGACCTTAATGTAAGGCCTAAAACGTTCAAACTACTGTAGGGAAGAATAGGGAAAACACTGGAATATATAGGCATACGCAATAACTCCCTAAACAAACTCCAATGGCTTAGCAATTAAGAGAAAGGATTGCCAAGTGGGACTACATGAAACTAAAGAGCTTCTGCACAGCAAAGGAAACTGTCAACAGATTGAAAAGGCAGCACACAGAAGGGGAGAAAATCTTTACCAGCTATACATCTGACAAAGGATTAATAACCTTTGAACTCACAAAGAATCAATGTCCAAATGAAGAAATGGGCAAATGAACTAAACAGAACTTTTTCAAAGGAAGATGTACAAATGGCCAAAAAACACATGAAGAAATGCTTACCATCCCTGGCCATAAACAAACCATAGTACATTGTTATCCAATACAAAAATGTCACAGCAAAACCCCTGTGTAAATAATTTATCCTAATAACTTACAAAATAAAAATATCTCTTACCAGTCATAAGTAAAATGTTCTTAGCCTAGACTTGCTATGGACAGACATTGGGAAGTAACTTCTAAAGAATTTACTAAAGCATTCTTCATATTTTCTTTTGAGTTGCTTTCTTCCTGAGTTTATGGTTTTATTATTTCCTATTTTTATTATTACTATTTCAATTCAGTTCACCTAGGATTTCCATTTTACTTTTGGGGGATTTTTTTGGGGGGTGGTACTGGGGTTTGACCTCAGGGCTTCATGCTTGTAAAGCAAATGCTCTGTTACTTGAGCCATACCTCCAGTACATTTTGCTCTGGTTACTTTGGAGATGGAGTCTCACAAACTATTTGCAGGGGCTGGCCTTGAACTGTGATTCTCCTGATCTCAGCCTCCCAAGTCACTACAATTACAGTCATAAGCCACCAGTGCTCTGCTCTCCGTTTTACTGTTTAAATAGAGGTATATCAATTGTCATTGGGAAACAGAGGGAGTGAGAGCAGAGACAGAGGCACAGAGACAATGAAACATACAGAAATAAGCAAGAGGAAGAAGGGTAGGAGTGTGGATCAAGTGGCAGAATACCTGCCTAGGAAGTTGAAACTCAGAGTTCTACTCCAGAACCACACACACACACACACACACACACACACACACACACACGAATCCTTTATCTTCTGGTAGTTTCATGGGACTTTTCCCCCACTCTTAGTGATACAGACTATGTATCTATTTAACTCTTATTTTTGTGTGCAAATATAACTGAGAAATGAAGTCAGAGGGCACAGAAGTTAAAGGGATTCTGATAATGATGAAATCCAAGCATCTGTCCAGTAAAAGCTATGAAGGTAGACTTTGGCACTAAGTCATTCTTTTAATGACACCTGAACAGCAGTTCTCCCTGCCCATATTTTGATTACAATGTCCCTTTACTTGATGAACAATGAGTTTTAAGTGTCTCAACTCTTTCTTCTCTGAGGTATAGCTTATTGCCTAAATTAAAGACTGAACAATAGCGTGCAAAAATATCAACAAGTCTTTCTACATATACAGTAAGGAAACTGTAATCTTTACTTAGCAAAAATGTAACATAGGATAAAGAAAAAAGTTCAAGAACACTTTAATGCATTAAATTTGGCATAATCGCATGGCTTTCTCTTTTGACTTTTTAGATAAGCAAACTGTACTCTCAGTCTCACATCTGGTCCATTAATATTTAATGTGAGTGCTAACATGGCTGGATTTGAGTCTAGTATTTCATTTGTTATGTCTCATATGTTTTCTGTTACTTTTTCTTCTTTCCTCTTTGGTTGGCTAGTTTGCTTTTAATTCCATTTCAATTAATTTATTGTATTCTTAGTAATACCTCTTTTCATTACTACCTAGGTGATTGCTATATTACTTTGATAATTACAAGTTGATTTAGAATTAATATTGTATTATCTAATGTAACATGAAAATATCATAACCATAAAGAAGAAAGTTAATAAAGTGAATATGGTTGATGCACTTTCTATATAAGAATGAAAATAGAATTTTTAAGCCTGTTGAAATCACTATAGGAAGGGGAATATGGTAGAATGGAGAAAAATAGAGGGGATGAACCAATTTGGGTTACAATACATATATATACATGGAAATATCACAATGAAACTTCCCTGAATTGCTATCTTAGACAAACAAAAATGGCTTTTTTCAAAAACACAGAACCACAAAGTAAACAGGTCCTGCCTGGGGGCTGGTACCAGCAGGAGGGGGAGGATGTAAGGAAAGGGTATAGGAGGGTAAATGCAATGGAAATAATTATGCACTCATGTATGAAAATAGAAAAATGAGACCTGTTAAAACTATTTCAGGAATGGGGGCAGGATTGATAAAGGAAAATGGTGGAGGGGGTGAATTCAACTATGTCCTATTGTAAGAAGTTTTGTAAATGTCACAGTGTATCTTCAGTACAACAATAATATGATAATTTAAAAATGTATACAAAATAAAAGTTAAAATAAAATATGATTTTCATAAGACTTACAAGCATATTTTTCAAAGGCTCACTTTTCTTTCCTGGCAATCCTAGTTTCCATCATTTTAACTCAGTCTGAAAACATTCTTCTTCTGATTACAGTGCAGGTCGGCTGGTGAATAAAACTCTTTGTTGTTTGTTTGAAAATTCCTTCGTTTCATCTTCATTCACAAAGGTATTTTCCCAGGGTATAGAATTGTGATCTATCAGAGTCTTTTTTTCCTTGAGCATGTGAGCCAAACCATTCCAGGTATATATGAAGTCCATGGTTCTGGCTCTACTGCTTTTTGTTGAAGTCAATAATAAGTCATATTGTCATT
Organism: Castor canadensis; assembly: GCF_047511655.1. Taxonomy (NCBI): domain Eukaryota; kingdom Metazoa; phylum Chordata; class Mammalia; order Rodentia; family Castoridae; genus Castor; species Castor canadensis. The sequence goes on from NC_133391.1 coordinate 171,679,362, forward strand.
CCCTGTTATGGGTCATTTTCTCTGGCTGTCTTTAAGATTTTTTCTTTATCTTGGTTTGCATCAATTTGACCATCATGTGCCTAGTAGTGGTTCTTTTTGTATTTAGTTCATCAATGGTCTACTAAACTTGAATTTGCACATGTAGATTTTTCCCAAAATTTTTGATAAGTCTGTCCATTATTGCTTTGAATACTTTTCCTGCCCTGTTCCCTCTCACTCTTCTTCCTCCATGATTCCAATTACATGCATTTTGACCTTTTGTTAATATCACACAGATTACTGGGTTGTTTTCATTCTTTTAAGAAATCATTTTTCTCTCTTTTCTTCAGAATGGATGATTTCTAATGATCTAGCTTAAAGTTCACCCTTCTCCTGTCATCTCCTATATGTTGTTAATGTCACCCATTAAAATTTAACCCCATATTTTTAGTGATCCAGTCCAAAAAATTTCATTTGTTTCTATTTTATAGTTTCTATTCTTCTGTTGCTTTCCCTGTTTTATTGTTCAATCTGAAATTTTGCCTTTGCTTCTTTTTTCTGGTATTTATTTACAGCTAGTTTAAAATTCTTGCATGCTAATTATAACTTGTAAGTTATGTCAACATTAGTTCTCTCTTTTTGAACATGGTCATTTTTTCTTTATTTTCTTCAGCTTTTTAGTTTGAATTATATCTTAAGCATTATGAGTGGCATGTTATAAAGACCTTGGATTCTGTTTTATTCCTCTGGAAAGTGATGACTATTTTGTTTTGTTTTAGCAATGCTTAAACTCCAAATCTGATCTGTCCCAAAGTGAGTAACAGCTGAAATCTGTTGGGTTCTTTGATTCCTATGTGTGCTCAAATCCTGTCAGCTGAGGCTTACAAAGGGTTTATATGCAGTACTGTGTTCTCTTTTTGTGTGGATCTCTCCTTTCGGGATTTCCTCACTCATGCTATACTCATTAATACTGTGGAGTATTAATACAACCCTTTGGTCCAGTGGGACAATCCAGAATTTTCAATTCATCCTGGCACCAAGTAAGGTCTTCCCTGAAGCCCAAAGTGATAAAAAGAGAAAACTCACCCAGGTACTATTCCATTCTTCCAAGAAGGTGATTCCTATGTCATTCTGCTTATTTTTGGCCACTCCTTGGGGCTTTGGGTAGTTTTGCTTTCTGTTTTATGCTGTCTCTGTACTGCTTTTTATGTAATTCTGGTAGGAAATACTTCATTGTGGCTGCAAGTACAACTCTATCACCCCATGGAAGATAAAGAAACCGGTGCAGGACTAAGTAGCTTTCCTAGGTCTTAGCATTCCAAGGGAATATTTTACATAAAAAATGAGAAATTTCCCAATTTGATAGGAAATAGTTCTGAGCTACTTGTGAAGGCTCCTGGGTTGTCATAGTCTTAAATCAGGCCACTGTCTGTCTTTATTTCCAGTGCTCAAATGAGGTCACCAGGACAGACCATATTTGGACTCACAGAGGTTATGTACCATGGTCATGAAAGACTGACCACCACAAATTTGTAAGGAATTCTTGCAACTCAATCCGTGGGAGCATGAAAGAGTCTAACAACATAGCAGAGGTGGACACTGTGGGTTGGCACAGTGACTGTTCAAATACAGAAACTGGAACCAAGAGGCACCCCCCCCCAGATTTAAGATTGGGTAAAGCAAGCTCTTAAAATAAAATAATATATCCATAATCCTAAAGTACTTGGTCACTTCAGCAAAATCAGATAGTCAAACAGCCAATTTACTGCAGAAATATCTAAGTCAAAACAACAAAGACAAAATGAAAAACACATACACAAGCAAAGAATTTGCCAAAGAAAATGATTTCTACTCTAAAAATATTCAGGCAGCAAATAGGAATACATGAAAGATTTCAGAGTATGGAAAAGGTAGAAATAAAGAGCTTAGTGTTTACAGTAGGGAAACTTCAATGCTCTATTTATGAAACTTTCTGAGTAAAAGAAGCACTGGGAACACATTCAAGACTTCTGTTCCAATCTGACCACTGGCATGATATCAATGTTTAAGTTAACATTTCAGAAGGCTCCTTCTTGCTGAAAATTTTCAAAGAGCTCTCAGATAAATTAAGTGCCATGAAACAAAATACCAAGTGGGCCACAGTTTAAAAGCATTCTTCTTTCATGCATCTTTCATCAACGAACATTATGTTCATACAGATATTTCAGCACTGCATACAGAGCAAGGAGCCTCCCGTTTGTTGAGTTTGAGTTCAGATCTCCAGAGAGAGCTCTGCTGAGAATGGGTGGCCCTCTCTTCCCAGAGACACGTTCAGGTGTGTTCTCACCAGCCCTGTGGCCACCAGCAATGACAGCTTCAGGGCTACAACCCAGGTAAGAGTTTGCTCAACTCCTCCCTTCTCTCCTGTCCTTTCTTCTCCACAGTGGGACTCAGAATTTTCTTTTTTGCTCTTGCTAGCAATCAAAATTGAAGTGCTTTTAATCAAATATATTGCTTAGCTCTGCTCCACGGGTCAGATCAGAGACATAGTTTCCCTTTCCTCTTGCTTCAGAGGCAAACTCTCTCTCAACTTTTCTAAGTCTTCTTTTAATCTATCATTCTTATTTTATTATCTTAAAATGGGCAGCTATAAAAAAGAAGTCAAGCGAAAGCCAGCACACATAACGTGTGTTTATAGCGTCGTCATGAGACAGTCCTCTCTGAAGCTCCTCCAGATGTCCTGGGTTGTGACTGAACCACAGGCTCACCACTTTCCCAGCCTTTGGGTCCTATCTCAAAGTCCCAAGTTCATACCAACATACTCTATTCCTGAGTGCAAATGACAGGCACCTTTGCAGTTTAGAAAAGTCTCAATCCTGGCTACGTGAGTATCAAAAGCACATACATACATGTTAATTGCAAATTTAGTGTAAGTTAAAATTGTTTTTAGAATATTTCAATTATAAGATTCATTTAAGGTCTTTTGCAGAACGTAAAGTAGCTTCATGTACATGTTCTAAATACTATCTTGCTTTTATGTCAACTTTACTTCACTCTAATTTACTATTTCTAACTCTGAATGTCTGATTAAGCTTTGAATAAGACCTCACCATTCAGAGAAGTTTTTTCAGCTTCACTGGAATGCTTTACCAATTCCATTTCTATAACTAGCAGAGCCTGATTCATATCTGGAATATTATGAAAAACAGAGACGCTAACAAACTTCCCATCATGAGCTCAAGGAACATACAATAATTTTCAATATAAGTTAATGAGGATGGAATTGTGTATCTGGATATATTGGAATTTCTTAATTAGGACTTACATTGACAAATTACTATGACACTATAAAGTTACCTTTTCAGTAAAGATAAATCCGCTCAGGTTAGCCAGACAAGCACATACATTTTCTTAAATGTAGCCTGCCAGCTTGAAGTAAGTTTTTGTGCTTTACTTATTAATCAAGATGTGTTTAGTATTTAAGGATGTGCTTAGAATAAATTTCCTAGTCGGGAATGCTCTTATTGATTTTGAAGGCAGTAGTGATAAAAGGGTTTAATTTCTGTCTCCATTTACAAGTTGCATGACCTTTAATGACTTACTTAAACTATCGGTCTCAGTTTCATAGTCTATAAAGTAGGAATATTGACGTTTTGTACATTTAAAATGCATCAAAAACATATTATTTTGTACAGTGTCTGGTACATAGCATGCACTCTAAAGGTTACCTACGGTTATTAATTATTTATTACTATTACTATTATTATCAACTGAACAGTCCTTGAAACTTCTTAGATTATAACCTGAGCTCTTATGCAAGTAAGCAGGAGATGGTTCCTTAGTTTTGTAACCCTGTTTCACCTATGCCGTCTGGCCTGTCCCTGTCCTGTCAATTCCAAAGGCCAAGCTGAAAAGGCAAAGAGCAATGGGAAGCAGTTGCCATCCATAATTAATGGGCTTGCCCATTCACTAACCCCATGAACATCTCTGTGGTACACATGGATGCACTTTCCAGCCACATTCTTCCCTCCCCCAAGGAGCATAAACCCAGGTGGCAGATTTAACACAGAACTATGTGTGGCAGCCCTGTGACAGCTCTGTTACTGCCACTGCCCCCTGGGAGGGTCTGAGTGCAGCACAGTGAGCCAGGAAGGAAACATTTTTGGCTCTGCTTTAATGGGGGCCAGAAGCTGGGAGGCTGAGGATAACAGAAACACACAGGTTTCTGTTAAGGAGGTCTAAAACCCAGAGCACCATACCCAAAGGGCCCATTTCAAAATATTTCAGTCTGCAAAATACTTCCTTGTTGCTTTAGAAAATAGAAAAAGACTATATCCATTTGCCAGAAATACACACACACAGGCATACAGGCTCACAAACAGGCTCAATGTTTCTTAAGTATTTGAAAACCAACAATGTAGTGCTAGAGGAATTTGTTTTAAAAACAGAGACTTGACTATTTAAAGTAAATTATAGATGTTTTAGCATTAGTGTTGGAACATTTCATTAAGGATGGTCCATGGTACATATTGATTGTAAAAAATACAATTTATCTTACATTTTTAAACTGACTCATGATTGGATAAGTAAAAGTTAGCCACTTCAAAAAGTAAACTTAAAATGAGTGGCTTTATCAAAGTATGCATAGCCACAGAATATCTATCAGCCTGAATTCCAAAATCCTAAATTTTAAAAATATTTTTTAAAAGAGACAAACTTTAATGAAAACAGCAAAATAGCATGACACTGACTGCTAAAAGAAATAAGTGCAAAAATAAATTACTCAAAAAATGCAAAACACAAACCTGAGCCACACTCCCAGTTCTTTTCTGTTTAGTTTGTTTCTCAGATACAATCTCACACTAACTTTGCCGGGGTTGGTCTAGAACCTCAATCTTCCTATCTCTTCCTCCTAAGTACCTGGTAGCCACCACAACTGGCCCTAGTTTATGCTTAAAGTATAGAGGACAGATCATTCAAAAGCAAAGGTTAAAAATCTCCTATAATCTCACTAATCCAAAATAATCTATTTAGGTATTTTGATGTACACCCTCCCAATACTTTCTATTCATATACAGGTATTTTTTTCTTTACAAAAGTGAAACTGTAATATTGGCATCATTTGGAAACCCATTTTTTTCACACAATAATGTAAATAAATCTGGCTATATAATTTTATTTGGCAGTAACAAAATTTAATCAATTCATTCCTTTCGGTCAGATATTTAATTCTTTCCCACTTTTTGTCATTATAAAATATATTATGTAAGCCTTCTTGGAAGCTAAATTTTGCAAACATTTGTGGTTCCTTCCTTAAATACATGATTTCATTGCCATCTGAGGGCATTCCACATGTGAAGATTAGTGCTAGTTTCATCAGCCTGCCCCCAATGTAGGACCTAATTTAAAGGCCATAGGTAGAAGATGAGAGGTTCCATTCACATGGATATCACAGCCCAGGTATCGTCTACCATCCTGTGGATTGGCATATCAGTCAGCATGGAGTGCACATGCCACAGTTGTGCCGTAAGATTACAACAAGCTGAAAAATTCCTATCACCTAGTGACTCTGAAGCCATCACAACAAACCAACACAATGCCTTACTCTCATGCTTGTGATTCTGGTGTAAACAAACCTACCGTGCTGCCAGTCATGCAAAACGACAGCATACCCAACTACAGCACAGAAAGTATGTGCAATACATAATACTTGATGACAATAAATGGCCATTACTGGTTTTTGCTACCCTATCCTTTTTCTTGGTATTTTAGAGTACACTCCTACTTATTAAACAAAAAGTTGACTGTAAAACAACACGCTCTGTTCTACCGGCAGCAGCCTCATCCATCTTATGTTTCCCATGCCAACTGGCTGTCTTACAAGGCCACATCCAGTGAGCAGCCCACTATCTATGTTTCTGTAAGCATACTTTGTGCTGTTCACATAGCAAATGAGACTGCACAACAATGGGTTTCTAAGCAGGTATCCTTGTCCCCTTAAGTGACCCACAACTGTATTTGTTATTGGTTCTGTTTCCCTGGGGAACCCTCATTAATACAGATTTAATACAATGGCTGGCTTGGTAGTCTTGGCTTTGTGATGGTGTAACTGTACTTCAAATTTAGAATTTAGGTCTTTTAGGCAAGAAAGATGTGACACAATATTCTCTCATAATGCGAGTACCAGGAATAAGCAGCACTCAGTGAGTACCAGTCAGCCATGTGGTCATAAAGGCAATTAAGGATGCTGAACAGTGCCCCGTGTGTGAGCTGTGTGATGTTCAGTAGGTCAGGTGCATTGCATGTGTCCTGTGCATACCATGTTTTCAACTTACACTGGACTTTTCAGGATGCAACCCTACTGAAGGTATTACTTCTGATTTTTCATAATAAACTCTAGTGACATATCAGCAAAAGCTATGTCTGGTAGAATCAATATCCAGTGCATGAATACAGAGAGTGTTTCTAGAACTCTAAACCTGAGGCCTAGACTTTAATAATGAAAGAAAATTGACAGTAGCTTGGAAAGGTTTCTAGCCACCTTTGAAGCCATCATTTTTAAAATAAATAAGATCAGAGTATTATTTCCATGAAACTAAGTTACAACTATAATATATTTGAATTTGAACAAATTTATTAAGAATTAAAAGAAAGTGTCCAAGAGCCACATTGCAGAAAGGACAGTGAAAGTCTATAGTGCACTGTCTGAATATGCCCCAGATACCACTTTGTGGCTTTACGTTTTACTCCCAGACACGAGCTTTATTTTATAGTTTCCACTTCACCTGTCTTCTTCCTCCATCTACTTTTCTGGCTCACTTCCAGTACCTCCTACTTATGTCCAGACACAACAACACACCTCGCCTTCCTGTGAGATTCTGAATGAGGAGGTAATGCCTGATCTCTTTTCTAGTCTCACAGAAGTCTAAATTGCAAAGGTTATATCCCCAGCTATAGCAGAAGAAGGCTTGTTAAATTTTACCTTTTATAACCAAACTACAGAATGCTAAAATATTTTCATTGTTCCATTTCAGTTTCTCATGGTGGTATTTAACCTGCAGTTCAGTTGTTCTGGTCAAAATGTCAAGGAATCAACCCATTTTGATCTACATTTCTGTGTGTTTTCATGTTAACCTTGAAAATGTATGTTTTCTAGATATTGTGGCCACAGTTCCTCAACAATCACAAATATGACCTGGTTTGGAATCTGATCTTACCAGGAAAAACTTGAGTCAGATTTTGAAGTAGAAGCCATGTGGCTATATGATCTACAGCAATAAAAACATTGTGTGACCTTAACAAGTTGTTTATTTGATTAATTTTCCTTCTTATACAATTGATGAGGCTGGTTCAGAAGCTATCTAAGGTCCCTTATACTTCCAAGATCAAAATTGATTTAATAACTAAATTTTGTCCACTGACACTTTTTCATCTTCAAAGTGAACTTTCCTGTACTTCTGTGAGCAGAGGACTGAAACATCACCACTAATTAAACTGAGATTTAATTCTCAATAATTACACTTGGTCAACAGTCTCGGTTTTCTTTGCTTCTCCAAAGGCAAAAATCCAATCTTCCCTTCCTTAGATCTGAGCTGCTTGCTATTTTAATTATGGGATGAGAACTTGGGAAGCCAAGCCACATTAGGGGTAATGAGTAAGCAAGAAGTTATGCAATTGGAATATGAAAAATAAAGTTTAAGATTCATTTATTCCAGCCAGGAGCCAGTGGCTCATGCCTATAATCCTAGCAACTTGGAAAACTGAGATTGGGAGGATTGTGGTTCAAAGCCAGCCAGGGCAAATAGTTCATAAGACCTCATCTCAACTGGTAATTTCGTATGCCTGTCATCTCAATGATGGTGGGAGGCATAAAATAACAGGATTGTGGTCCAGGCTGGCCTGGGCCAAATGTGAGCTCTTATCTCCAAAATATCAAGAGCACAAAGGGCTAGAAGCATGGGTCAAGTGATAGAATACCTACCTAGCAACTGCAAAGACAAAAAGCAACAAAAACAAATCATTGATTACAAGTGATTTGGTGACCTAGGAAAAAAGAACACATAGAGAGTCAGTTGGTGGGAAGAACCTGGCAACTGGAGAATTCTAATATACCACAAGGGCTGGAGCTGTGAAGTACTTGAGGATGGCACTTAGGCATGTTTTTAAGGAACTTTGAGCCATATTCTTCCACTGTTTAAAATAATAACGATCTCTTTTGTGTTCATAATGAAGGTCAAATTTCTAGTCATAGACCATCTGTGCTTTTAATGATCAAGTTTTCCTCAAGCACGAAGATACCAGATCACACCTGAGAACTCAGGTGTCATCCCCTGAAGGCTCTATATTCTTAGCTATCTGTGCCTATGTGTGCTTTTCTCTGTCTCCCAGATTCTGCTGTTGGTGCCCTTTTCTTTGGAGTCATTCCTACCTGCTCTAAGCATCAAGAAGTGCTCTCTGATGCAACATAGCACCTTGTACACATTACCATTTGGACCTGAACTTGCTTGTTTCCATGTCTACCCCTCGGTGAAACTATACAAATTCTTTGATGTATATCTGCCTATAGCTATTAAGTAGAGCCAACACTTAATGCAAAATAGTTTTTATTTCAGTGAACATTATGGTCAAAGTTTGACCACAGTCATAAGTCTGTTTGTCAAGCAGCTCATGAATAGACACTCAAGCTTTATTACCTCAGTTTAATTGTAAAGGATGGGACATCTACAGATGTTAATTAAATCTATGCCTGGCTCATGACAGCTTGACTGATAAAATAAGGAAAAATGTGCATCACACATTCACAAAGGAAGTTACACAGCTAGAAAGACTAAGACATTTTCTAGAACATGAGTCAGTCCAATATGATTGAGATCACCTCACTCATGAGCTGTGTTGTAAAGATAGGTAGTACAGGTTCTAATCAACTTTGAAGTTATCTATTTCATTCCCCAAAAGGAGACAATTCTATTTTTGACAGCAGCAGTTAAATCACTGAGGCCTCTCTCATGAGGAATTCTTGTGAAATTTCCAGAAGCAAGAACTACAGTCATGCACCAACACCTCCAGACTTGGCCTCTGATTTTACTCTTAATGAGAAATTCTACCATAAAACTACTAAACTCCTCTGAAAGTGAGATTACACACTCAGATGACATAATTCCCATAATCAGAGAGAAATGACTTTAAAAAAAGAAAGAGCTGTCAGCACACTAATTACTGTCCCATCCTTAAGGATAACGGCATGCACTGCCCTTTAACTTACTCTTAAATTTAGCTTACTAAGGGTTAATGAAGAGATACACCACGATTAAACCATACTGAGACTGAGAGACTGAGACTGGAGAGTCAGAGTTCAGAGCCTGAGATGTATAAAATCAACATATTATGAACTAGGACACCATGACAATGCAGAGATGACCTGATCATGAAATAAATGATGCTGGGAGAAATGTTTATTAAAAAAAAAAGAAGACCTTGTGTGGATTACCATCTCTTGTCACACAGTACATTAAGTGCTAAATGAACAGAACATGAACTAGCTCTAAAAATCAGATTCAGTAATATCAAAACTGGGGCGGAGTGGCTCAAGTAGCAGAGTGCTAGGTATGAGGCCCTGAGTTCAATCCCTGCATTGACCGAAAAGTGAAACTCAATGACATCATGTCACTGAGCAGCAAGAAGTTCCAGGTTTACAAAAGACAGACTATAAAGTCAGAAACAACCCTCAGGGGAAAAATATGCCCTCTTCATTGGTAACTAAGGTAAACAGGACACAAATTTCTTCTAAGCTTTTCCTTGTCACTGTAGAAAAAACAAAGAAGTGCCAAAACCTGTTGAAGATGTTCCTTGTGCTTAGAACAAAAGAAACGGGGAAGAGTCTTGTAGGCAATCCTCCCTGTTTCACAGGGTAAGTCAGAGGAACAGGCTGGCACTGCTATTCCAAAGATCAACTGTACAGCAGCAAAACGCTAACCTATCAGTTTGGGGCTGGGATGTAGCTCAGTGAAGGAGCGCTTGCCTAGCATGCATGAGACCTTGGGTTCCATTCCTAACATGACAAAGAGTCAGAGAGAGAGAAAAAGGGGAGGGAGGAGAGACAGAGCTAGGGGGAGGGAGTGAGGGAGGGAGCAATAAAATGGCATATATGAACCATTGAGACAGTTTACAGAAATTAATCTAACTTGTTATCCAAAAGTAGAAAATAATTTTTATATCATGATTAGCCCTCAGAAAATACTATGCCAATGATAAATAGATTGAAAAGAATTTCACAAATTCAGTATCAACTAAATGATAGAATTATTAATGTAATACATTTAGAATTAAAGTACATTTTACAAAAATATCATTTGAAATTGGTTCACACATTCTTGAAATAAACAGTAATAAAAAGTTATTACTGACTTAAGTCATTTTTGCATTTTTTCCCTAGGCCAAAAAATTATAATACCTGGAAAATTCCAAATATTATTTTGCAATGTTACTGGCAAAATCCTAGAATATTAGGCAAGGTCATGAGGTGAGATTCTATCACTTTGCCATTGAGGAATCCAATGTGGGCTTCCAGTGTGACGCAAGTCCTGATGGAGGGCATACTGACCACTTCGCCCAGCACCATACCAGGAAACACTTGAGTCTCCTATGTGTGCAGATTTTACATCTACAAAGTAGGGTTCAACTCTGCAAACTAAGTAAGAAGTAAAGGGAGATGGGTGCTCAGTGACCCCTAAGAACAGTGGCCCTTTCTCTTGACGCTGATGGGGAAACAGCAGCACACGTGACTATTTTATAGCTGCCCCCACCTTGGGGTCCTTCTGTGCAGTCCCAATTCTCTTTCCCTGGTGCACACTTGTGCAATTGTTCTCCACATTTTGGGATAAAAAACCCTTTTTGTAAAGTATTTTGGCTCATTAAAAGCGTAAGACTAGGTTTGTTTTTCTTACACTTTAAGAAAGCCCTGTTAAGTTTTTCAGAGCATGTTTCTAAGATCTGGAGTTGCTGTGAGGTGTTAAATGAAAAAAGTTTCGTGGCCAGACTTCAATCTTGTGCTTTCTTGAATTCACCACCATTCGTAGGCTAGTTAATACTCACTGATTGTCTCTCGGTAACAGTCCAGCACACCATAGGGTTGATGCGAATAGATTGGGAAAAGCTGGGATGCTTAGGATTTAGTGCCTAGGCTCTCTAAGAGCTGTTAATCCTCAATGGGCAATGGGCTGTCAGAGGTGAGCAGACAGCATGTGACCAACCTCCAACACCACCAGGAACACATTACTCTTTCCTGCAAGGGGGTCCGGAAGATACGGGTTTGTGAACACCTTTGGTGAGTGCCTGTCTGTATTGTTACAATGCCAGCTGACCCCTGTTCTCTGGGCTAAGGCAGTCACTGGCCTGAAAACAGTTTGCTTTTTAGCTTCAACTACAATGGTGTGACCATGACTTTTAGTGTGTTGCTATTTGGGGTCTCCAAGTTCTGTTTCCAAACCTTCTGAAGCAAACTGACATTGGAAAAAATCAGTGCTACAAAATATTGTTATTGAGGCAAAATTCTTTTCCCTATTCACATTAAGGCAATTTCCATAAAGAATTAATCATGACCAAGAGAGTCTGTGTACAGTTCTGTGGTTATTTTAGTATGTAAGAAAGCTAAGCCTGCTGAACACACCTCATTTCTGCATTGATTTCCCTAGCCTTGAAAAGAAACTGAAAACACTTTGATAAATGTCCTAATGAATAGTGCAGAGTTTCATTTACATGTGCTTTAAAAGACTCTTGAATAATATCAAGTAGACTCAAAATTGACATCTGAACATCACAAGACAAACCCTAAAGGAGCCAAGGGAGGGTGAAGTCACTTCTGCTGGTGTAGCCTCTGAGCTGAGTGCTGACATGCAAATTGATACCTTGTCTGTTTACTCCCTTCTCTGAGAGTCTGGCCTGAATGTGGCTTCATTTCCACTAAAGTCAGGACTTCTACTCTTAAAGAAAATGATAAAGCAATAGTCTTTACATTTGAATGACTGCTAGGAAATTTAACTTGTTTGAAACTTAGAGAGCCTTTTACTCAATAGTGTACTTTCTTGACTCCCCCATCTTTTATGGTATCAAAATGCTTCTTCATTTTGTCTTGGTCATACTCCACATACCATCAAGCTGCTGTTGTTACAAATCCTGAAGAGTAGAATGAAACCTTCTATTGTCTTTGGAATGACCTCTGTCACAGGTTATTTGCTTTCTCTTGGGCAGTCGCAGTACCTGTCACTCAATGAAGTGACATAATGTATTTTACTCAAAGCCCAGGCTTTAGTGGGCAGCATGGCTCAGGGACACTCCTGATACAGCAAAACAGTCACACTGATCATGAACAGTGAGTGAGTGAGTGGCTTTTGCAGAGGTGGCATGAAGTGCACAGACTGAAAGCATCACACATAGGATGGGCGCCTAGCTGCACCACCTACCAGCTGGGTGGCTTTGGGCAAATCACTCTCTCTGTGCCTCTCAGCAGTGTGCAAGGAGCGGGGTAAGTATACTCAGTGCTGGGTATACTGGAATGCTGAAACCTGCTGTTGTTACTTATTGTTTGCACTTCAATCAGAATGAGTCCCTGGGATTTCTCTAAAAGTACACCACTTATACCACTTCCCTCAGTACTGTAAGAAGCAACTCTTCTGCTCATCATGCAGCCGATGAATGTGACCTTATGCTGAATGTTTATGATGGCTCATAGAATAGGAAGAAATGGCCCTAGATCAACAGATGATCAACCCCACTGAACATCAAGCTTTTGGAACAAATTCAATTTGTGTATGTAAATCAGGAGGTGAAAGAACATCATCTTGTATGCTTACAAAGACTACATTCTGTAGAACATCTTCAAATCTAATCTAGCTTGTTAAATTACTTTTCAAATCAAATAGGAATATGGACTTAAGCATGATGGGATCAGAATTACTCGAACAATGCAATTCCATAAAAAGAACTTTGCATGGGATGTGGTTGGGATGGATACTTATGATAAAAGCAAAGCGAGAGGGGTCTTTGTTTAGATCAATTGCAATCCCCAGGTATTTGATCATTCATTCAACCTACCAACATTTACTAAATGAGAATATGGGAGAGATGCTCTGGAGACACAAAGCTTAAAATAAAAGGATCCCTATACCCTCAGACCCTAGAACAAACATAGAAAGAGCTAAAGACAAGAAACTGTAAATTAGAACATAAAACCATAAAAACTGTAAATTAGAACTAGAAACCCCCAAAAGGAAGTACTGGCTCCCCTAAAAAGCCAGTATATGGAAAGGATATGGCAGCACTCAGCTCCTGCTCTCATTCACTATCTCTGTGCTGTGCTTTACAGAGGAAGACTCAAGAAACACCCTCACAGGGTTGTGTGCTTTTCGTCCAGGTTACATAAAGTTATTGGAGAACTATTTCACTTTACATGTGTAGTTTTTAACTACCTCCATATATTAAAACAGCTATGAATATATAAGCAAGAGAATTGCGGCCTGTGCACTTTGATTTTGAGGCTGGAACAGGTGATTTCAGCCAACAGTTGCTTTGGAGCAGGTGCAGACAGTCTGAGTCTCCTGGGCTCCAAGCAGCATGGGCAGATTGTTCTCTGGACTCAGGGCCGCCTTAGAGTCCTGCTCATTGCTATGTCCTTTCTCCCTTTCTTACAGGTCTATATCATTGGAAGCTGGAGAATCGGAGAATGGAAGATTCCGTCAGCTACAAAGTCATAACCAACAGGTTCTGCCTGAAAGCAAGGTGGGGGGGTGAGGGGGAAGAGCTGGTCCAAACAATATATATACACATGCACAGCTATATAAACAATAAAATTCATAACCAACCAGCTAGATCATGTTGGCTCCATGGAAGCTGTATGATTTGCTAATTCCTTTTAATTTTACTTAAATGATAAATACCACATATCAAGTCTTTTGTGAATAGACAACAAATATTTTGAGATCAAGGTTAAATATGTCCTCCAAAATGTCAGGAAGGAGAATAAGAACAACAGGACACTTCTAAAACCATCTGCAGGAGAGCAAAATAAGTCCACTAAATCAGAGAAGCAGAATTTTCAAAAACAATAAGAAATAAAAATGAAATCAAATGCAGTCAACAAGAATGTCCCATTGTTTTTCTTGGTTAACTGAGAATTGATACTGTCCTATGAAAGCCATTCTAGAAAATACAAGAAAGAAAATCTAAAGTCTTATTAATCAGTTCCCAGGTTGAGTGAAAAATAGTCCATAAATACACAGAGAAAGTAGAAAGAGTGAAGCATTTAATAAAAGTATAAAACCTTGGGGCTTCTGATTTACTATTTTGAAATGAGATTTCATGAAAGTCATTGGCTTGTTCCCCACTAGTTGAAGTCCTCGTGTGTGTGTGTGTTTGGATGCACATTGCTGGGGGAAAAGATCCAAATTTTTTATGTATGTAAATTCTTTGAGTGAAACGGAGAGGACAAATATACTTCACATTAGCACAGAAAGTAGCATTAAAGAAACACCACGCACAATGGCACTGAGCAATGAATTATCATAGTAAATCACACGTCACAAGGGTCACGCTGAGATGAACAAGGTTGACCTTTCCATTAGTAATAGATGACCAAGGACAGTCATGGTCACAACTCTTGTTTTGTTATTATTTTGTGGGGGGGGCACCAGAGCTCTGAACTCTGAGCTTCACGCTTGTGGGCAAATGCTCTACCACTTGAGCTGTGTCTCCAGCCCTTCTACTCTTACTTAATGCTTCCCCAGGGCGTTAACTTCTTCAGACAAAACCAAAAAATAAATTAAATAAGGGACATAAACAGTTAAGTTTATTATTAAGAATAATTATAAAATATCAGTATACACAGACATATTCATTTAATTGGAAAAAATGGAATAAAAACCAGTGGTATAATTAAGAGCACTCAGTTCATGCTTGTAATCCCAGCTATGTGGGAGAAAAAGGAAGGAGGATCACAGTCCAAGTAGAGACCCAGGCCAAGCTGAGACCGCAGCTGGAAAAAAGGACTAAAGCAAAAAGTGCTGCCGGTGTGGCTCAAGAAACAGAGCACTTGCCTAGCAAGTGTGAGGCCCTGATTTCAAACACCCGTATCATACCTCCTCAAAAAAAAAGTGTTCAACTGGTCTAGCAAAAGCTTCATATATTAACATGGAGAGATTTTCTAAAGGATGTTCTATAATTAGTTAGAAAGAATTATTTTAAAAACTTTAAACCTAATCACAGAGTATATAAAACACTCAGAAGCTAAAGGGGAATACATAAGGTCTGTATAAACGGAGGTAGAGAAGGCTATGGGTCTACAGGAAGACATCACAGCAGTGTGACGTGTAACACAGGGCTCCTGGGGGAAGATGAGGTGAGGGAGAGAAGCAAGACCAGCACAAACCTAACACAGACTGGAGAAGCCAATGATTCGGGGTTTCTGAAGACCAAGTAGATCCAGACATTAACAAATTATTTACAGATTCTAATAGCTCTGCAGAGAGATATTTATTATTCATCATCACCTTTTAAAAATTCATGAAACTGTACTTAGTGATACTGTATCTCAGAAAAAAATCACATTTTCTCTCACACTTAAATATAGCTGTTATAAGTTATTGAGAAGGAAAACAAATCCACTAAGTAGTATGTAGCTTCAGAAGGAGCCAATTTCTTTTTTTTCCCTCCAGGACAGGGTCTTGTTATGTAACCCCGGCTGGTTTGGATTTGTGAATCTCCCACCTTCACCTCCCCAGTGCTGGGATTATTCACATGCCTAGCCTGTGAGTTTTTAGGCCCAATTTAACCATAATTGTAACCTTTTCTTATGCACAATTAAAAATCAGTGGAACCAAAAAAAATCGACAATGTTAATATATTTTTTCAAAAGAAAAAAGAAACTAATTTAAATATTAGAAAAAGTACTAACGACTTCCAACAAACTTTCCCCC
Source organism: Castor canadensis (assembly GCF_047511655.1). NCBI lineage: Eukaryota > Metazoa > Chordata > Mammalia > Rodentia > Castoridae > Castor > Castor canadensis. The sequence continues at coordinate 171,695,285 of NC_133391.1, forward strand.
ATGATTGTTCTACAAAAGTAACAAACTTGAATGCCTTTAATTCAGGCTCATTCAGAAGCCTCAAGGTCACAAATTTCAAAAGAGAATGCTCAAAATGACATCTGTATATCAGTCTTGTGCATAAAGGAGGGACACCACTCAAAGAAATTCAGGCAGTTGCTTCTAGATGGATGTGAGATAAGACTGTTTGAAGTGGCTTTTTTCCTCTTATGCTAGAAAACTGTGTTACTCATTTTTAACTTCTTTTGAAATGAAAACATTTGAGAGGTAGAAAACTATATAAAAATAATTTAACAAACAATTGTATGCCTGCCACGAACTTCTACAGAAAAAGACATAAATACCATGTATGGAAAGAGAAACTCTTTCCTCCATCTAGAGAGGCATCAGCACCCACTTTTCTACCCTTTACACATGAGTGTAAATGCAGGGCTGTTCCAGAGGCTTCAGTTTTACAGAGTAGCATCCTGCCATGTACCCAAAACACAGCACTTTGCGATGTTTAACTCAGTTGAGGATTTGGATGTCTGTCTGTCCCTGTTGGAGTGTGGAGATCCAGTCCTGTCATCAGTTTGAGAACAAAGCTCTTGTCTTGATGACACCACCAGCTAGTTCTTCATTTTCCTGATGATGGACTTGGTTGCTATTGATTATTCACTGACATAAGCAGTACTGAAATGAATATTCTGGAATCTGTCTCCTTGGGGAAACTCAGGAGAGTTCAAAACATTCAGGGTATCAAGCGTCACTTCTGCTTCAAAGGTGAACAGAAATAATGTTTCTAAAATAATTTTTAGTTTTCTCTCTCAATAGCAGTATGCCCATTTTAAATTTTCCAAATATAATAGCATTTTACTTCTGTGGGACTTTAAAATGTTGTCAGTCTGATGGTTATGGGGCTGTGTCTCCTGTCTAGTTACTAGACAGTCAGAACCTCCCTTCCCCTACTTATTTGCCATTTAGACAAATTCATCAAAAATACATGCATATTTTATCAATACATATACAGTTTTATTTACTTGTTTATTTCATGTTATAGCAGAGAGAACTTTTATCAGCTGTATTCATTGTGACACCCTCTCTGGTCCTTTTATTTCTTCACTTTTTAAATGACATCTTTGTACCATTGAGTTGAAATTACACATTTTCATGTACTAAAATGATCAGTCTTTCCTTTGTGTTTTTGATGGTATGGGGGTTTGAACTCAGGGCCTCGTGCTTGCTAAGCAGGCGCTCTAACACTTGAGCCACTCTGCAAGCATTCAGTCTCTCCTTTCTAGTTTGTGCTCTTTGGTCTAAAGTTCCCACAAAAGCATGAACCTTAAAGAAAGAGATGGAGAAGTTTAAGCATGTTATGTTAAAACCTCCTGTTGGACAAAAGTTATCACAGGCAAAAATCACAGCTTGACATGATGGGAGCAGATGTTTTTAATCAAAATAATAACCCAACTGATACAAAAAACTGTTAATCTCTTTTAATGCAACTTTATTCACATATTTATTATTTACTCACCCACTCAATCACCCATTCACTTTTATTTTGTTAACTGTTTAACCTTTAGAATTAGCGAATGAAGCCAGGAATTTTTTTTTTAACTATTTTACTTATTTCTGTGTCACAGTTCTAGTCACATAACAGTTTTTCTTTGAATATTCACTGAGAGGTGAAGAATGAATGCCTTCACTTTTAGGATATACAATAGATGTGAATGAAAATGTATTTATAAAGTTGTTTTTTTCAGCACTGCTGTAATATTGAAATATTAGGAATGACCTCAGTGCACAGCTCTTGGATGTACTTGGTCCGAGAGGCCCAGTGTGCCAGCCAAGAGCCACAGCCACCGTCAAGCACAGGCAACGTAGCTCAAGCAATTACGAACGTGAGTTTTTATCATACTTATCTTAAATTCAATTCTAAATAGCCACATGTTTCTAGCGTATGGGACAGTGCACATCTAGCCCATGAGATGGACCCGACCCCAAGTATTTGCTTGTCATTACCGACTTCATCCTCTAAGAATGAGGTGGTGGGGCTCTGCACTGGAAGGAGGTTACTGACCACACTGAATTGGAATTTAAAACTCTACTCCACAATGAAATGATATGAGAAAATGAAAATATACATGAAAATTGCACAACCATATAGATTTATTTAGAAGACACAAATTCTTCCCAGAGTTCCAGGAATAAAATATTCCTGAGATAAATTCTTCACGCTTAGAAAGTACCAAATCCTTCCTTTGTAAATCATCTTTAAAATTCGCTTTCTATACATTTAGGTTTAAAATGATTTTCAGCTACGGGCATACAAAATTGTATTTAAATATGTATCTGTAACATATAAATCAGTACCAAATAAAGTGTGTGTTTCCTATTTAAATTTAAGCAAAATCTATCGAATAAACCAACTTTAACCAACATAAAAGCAAAAATTTCAATAGTTTGACAAAAATACAAGCAAGCTGAATATCAAGTGCTATTTAAAGTTTCATAACTTGTATTAGATAGGGACTTAAAAGCAAACATTCAAATATTTAATAGGCACTCATTATATATGTGTTAAATGAGTGAAGGAATGAGTGGCTGTGACTGAGTGAAAGATGCACCTTCTCCCCCATACAGCAAACTTTACAGAAGAGTCTCCCGTAAGTGTGGGAGGATTCAGCATAGCAATGAGTTGGACACATATCTTTTAAGATGTATTTTAAAACTCTCCAGTACAGAAAGGCACACAGGTAAATACAAAGTCCTATGAAGAGGGATGGCCTTTGACCTGAGGATGGACTGATTGTAAAAAGGTCACTTGGTTCCTTCAAACATCTCATGGGACCAAGAAGATGCACCTTGGATGACTCCTGGGAAGCTGACAGAGGACAAGGTTGGAAAGGAACAGCAGTGTGAATTTCAGATACAATCCTAGTCTATTTACATCACTGACCTCTTTGTATATCTAATGAAAGTTATTCAAACATCTGCATATATAATCAAAAATATTTCACAGAACTTCAGAACATTCCTGAGACCCTGTGAAACCCACCATGAATGGTATACTCCAAGCTCAAATGTCCAGCCAAATCTGAAACTGATGGACGTCTTGACCCATAGAACCAGGATGGGTTCGACCCAGGGTCACTTTGCCAGGATTTTCAAAACCTTGATGACCAAAGCAGTTGGACTGCATGTGCAGCTGACATACTTTTTCTTTAAAAGATCAGATCTGAAATCTCCACAAGCTTATGAAAAGCTTACTGTATATATATATTTTTTTTCAAAAGACTCACAGAATGGAAATGCACATGTGTTAGGCAAACCCCACCCAGATACTTATTTGGAGGGAGTAAACATTTGCCAAATGTAATTATAATCACATATGTACTTCCTGTCCCAAATAACCACTTCTTTATTAAGGATAGCATACTGTCTTCGTTACGGTTAAAAGCCATATGCTGACTTTTCAGAATATCATTGGAACACTCAGGTTCACTCATGTGACATAAAAGTGCTCAGATTAATGCTTTTATTTGAAAAATAAAGACAAATCCTTTACTTATTTTTTAATCTAAAGCAGGAAAGTGAAAACTTATGTCATGTTCAAAATTTGACAAATCATTTTCTTTTCTAGAGACATGCTTGGCTTCACTGGTTTATCACTGAAATAACTAATAAACAAATTCACATTTCCTTGTTTGTTTATTTCTTTATTCACATACATCTGACCCTTTTCTCTGAAGATCTTGCTTCCAGACACAAGATGCTTGAATGCCACATTCTTTCTTGGGATTTTCACAGTCACTAGCAAGAACTTTCATTATTTGTTAGTCCTTCCCATATTTACTGTTTCCCCACATTTTCCTTATATTCTGAGAAGCAATCAAATGCATGTTCTGATGCTCTACTTCTGGGTCCCATAGACTACTTTAGTAATAAGTCTTGGGGTCTTCAGTGCTTGCAAACACTGGCTGGGGAAAGCACCATGCTTTGTCCCTCTGACTGCCAGTTCTATGCAGTAAAATGAGGTAACTGCAACAAGTTCCAGACCACTCCAAAATTAATGCCTGCCATACTCTCATTCTGTTCTCAGTTTATCTGAAGGGATGCTTCTTGTCTGAAGAATCTGTAGGATTCCTCCTGAAATCACTATCCAGGCCCAACTGAGTTGCACTGCTTTCTTTTAAGAGAAGGCAGAGGCAGGATGTGTGTGTGTGTATGTGTGTGTGAGCAAGGCTGGGTCATATGAGCTTGTTGTACAGTTTTGCCATGTTCTCCTTTGCTCTCTTTTTTCCTTTCCAAGAAATATAACAATAGACCTAGATTTTCCTAACAAGTGGAGACAGCTCAACAGATGTTGTACCCAAGAGCAGGCCATGAAGGGAAGATGAGTAAACCCTATTGCATTTGTGATAGCCCACGATGTCTGAACTCACTAGGAGAAGATGCGCCCTGGATTGACGGTTCTGGTGTCTGTGCAGATCACAGAGTTGTCAAAAGTTATCAAAAGGTATACTTAAAAGGGTGGATCTTATTGTATGTAAACTTTACCTCAATAAAATTCTTCCAGAGTCTCTAGGGTACCACAGAGCATCACAGCCCTTTAGGAAAGCTCTTCCCAGATTTCTACTTGGCACAAAAGAAAAGGCTACACTTAGGAATCTGTTAAAGCACTAGCCTTTTTCTCCATGAGCAAGAAGAAGAGTGGGACAGAGATTAATCCCATTTTAAATGAATAATAACATAATGTATTATCAGAAGAACATTTAAAAATACTACATGCTGGCTCTAACTCTTTAGTACATTAGGGCAACTCAAGGAAAAGCGTATCGCCTTAAAAATAACTTCCTAAAATGTCCTAAAAGTTAATAAGAATAACAAGTTACTCTGGTTCACTTATGGTGCAAGTTGAAAAACAATATTATACAGAGAACCTATTGAAAGATACACTAGAAAAGACTGGAATGTAGCTCAGTGGTAGAGCACTTGCCTAATATGTGTGAAGCCCTGAGTTTGATCTCAAGCATAGCAAATAGGAAGGAGGGAGGGAGGGAGGGAGGACCAAGTCTACCTTCCTACAGAGTTCCTCCTATTTTCTAACTGAAATGAGCAGACCAAAGGGAGACCAGAAGAAACTCCCACAGAACACATATAAAAAATTATGTCCAGTAAATGTTTCTAACAAGACTGGACTTGTTATATTTCAAATGCTTCCAAGCATGTGTGGCACAGCATATCCACCTCCTAATAATCTTAAACATGATGGTTTTACTCCTGCAACAAGAAAAGGAAAACTAAGATTTACAACAAATAAAGCCTCGTTTGCTTTGTTTGGCACATGCAAAGATGTTGGAAGAGATTCCCTCCACCATCAAAACCCTGCTTTTTGCTGAGGAAAGACTCAGTCCCACACTCTCATTTCAGATGGACTTTTTCACAACAATACAGTAAGAATGCAGACTAAGGAGAAAAGTTTGCTTTTCTCTGCCCTAACAAGTCAGTTTATTTGAAGAGGTTTATACCATGAAAGAGCCTTTTCTAAGTCTCATAAAAGGCTCTAGTCATTGAAAGCAATTATGACAAATTCATTGCTCTTCCCAATCAATAGTGCTATTAAAATCTACCTCCAAATACTACAGGATTCTCATTAAGCCACTGATGGCAATTTTAATTGAATGATGCAACTCTACTGATTTCATTATTTTCAGTTAACATATTATTCAAGTCATAAAATTAAATATATGCAACAAACATAAATACTACATCTCTCACAGGCTTATACACACAGAAGAAATAATGAAAGACAGTAAGCACAATTTTGGATAAGGTTTGTATATATTTATTTATTTATTATAATTTATTTATTTATATACTGGGCAGTAGAATGGACAGACATAGCAGCATACAGTAGAAAATGTCAATGGCCTCCAAGATCTCCTGAAATGAGCATCCTTCAAAAACATGATTTTCCAGAGTTGATAAGAACATAGGCAAGAAGATAAGATAAGAACTGGTTTCCTGTTCAGAAACCAGTGTTGACCTCTTTTTATGTTCACCAAACCCTGGGTGTCACTAGTGTCTGGTACATGGTGGATTTCCTTAAGTATTTTGAATAAGTAAAAGAATGCATGGATAAACACACTTACTACTGTATTCCTGAAAGAAAATCATAGACATTATTATTTCTAAATCTTTGTTTTGTGAGTCTTCACAGGGAACCCTTGGTCTACCGAGAGATAGAATAAAACCATCTAAGAATATGAACCCTGACACTTACTGGTAATAGAAAATTGATCGAGCCATTTCAACTCTCTGGACTTTAGCTTGCCAATATTTAAAATGGGATAGTAATATCTACAACTGTCAGGAGAATTAAAAGATTTGAGCAAAAAAAAATGGTGCAGACCCTGAATCCTAACTGTCATGAGCTCAGAGCAGTTTCCCCTCTTAGAACCATGGACAATGGGAAGCTTGACATATTTGAAGATCCAGTAACAAATGCATATTTGCTTGTGAAATGATGTGTCTTTAAAAAGCAAAGGAAATTTAAGAAACATTTAGATTTGAAAGACCCAAATTTAGTAAATTGTACCAATGTTCCCAGGTATGCATTGCACCATTCTATGAGAGGATGAACCCTTTCAATCTACTTGTCCTCAGATATGATCTTGTCACTTATGACACCCTTTCTGCTAGGGGAATTATATTTTCATGACCAATTGACATAGGATTTGGCCAAAGTGTAACCAGTAAAAGCGACCTGAGCCATTTGTGAGCAGAAACTTTGAGCCCACTAGCTCTTCAGTTTACCTTGAGCCCAGCAACAGTTGGGATGGAAATGCTGCCTCAGCCTAAGATCTGGAGGAAAGAGAACATAGGGAGAACTTTGCAGCCAATTTTCCATGACAGAAATGTACATGAGCAAGAAATACAACTCTGCTGTAAGCTATCGAGATTTCAGGACCATTTGTTTCTGCAGCATAACCTTGCCTGTCCTAATTAATATGTTCAGTTCCTGGCATTTATGTTCCTTTGCAAGAATTATAAGATAATTCCAGCTGCATAGAGCTCATAGTTGTTATTTAACACTATTGTCTTCATGAAGGGCCTTCTAACTTTGTATTTCAGTATCGTTCTCCTTGCCTAGAAAACCACCATGTGTGAATTCTCTGTTGTTAAGTGTAGATGCAGTAAGCACTGCTCAACCTTAGGGCTTCATAGCAAATGATTGCACCCAGCCTACTACCTCTCCTCCTGGAGCAAGGAACAAAGGAAGGCAAATAAATATTATGGTTGAAGGTTTATTTTTAATTCCACAAAGTTCATGTGAATGCAAATCACAGATGGCTTTGGGTCTTTGGACAAGTTGCCAGGAAGGTTCCTCAGGGCCTATATGTGGGCATACTGTCTTGACTTCACTGCACCTTCAACATATTCAGCAATTAAAGTGCTTGAGCCTGAAGAAAGATTTCAGATTTACTGCTATTAAAAAAGTATTACAGTTACTGGCAAGTGCTGAGATTGTGGTAGCTTATTCTTGAAGAAACAGAATAATTAAGGCCTATTGGTGCAAAGATAAAGTAGAAATTATTTATGCAAATACAGACAGACAACACAGCAGGACACAGACACATGGCTGGCTATTCTGACATATCCTGAAAGAGATCCACAGCAAATCCTCATTCTCGACACAATTATTTCCATGTGGTATTTCATTTCCTCACATGGCTTTAAATAATTGGTTTTAATGGATTCTACATTATGATATATATCTTTGTGTGTCTATAAAATTTATCTTTAATATGTAGATATAAGTATAGTTACCAAGAAGAATCATTATAATTATTTTAAGTAAATAATACTATTTTTTTTCTTTTTATACCAAAGAAAAAAATCTATTTAGGAAGTCATCACTGAACCAGGCACTGGTGGCTCATGCTTGTAATCTTAGTAACTCAGGATGCAGAGATCAGGAAGATTGGGGTTCAAAGCCAAATCAAGGCAAATAGCCTATGAGACCTTGTCTTGAGAAAAACCCATCACAAAAAAGGTCTTGGTGGAGTGGCTCGAGGTGTAGGCCGAGTTAAACCCCAGCACCACACACAAAAAAGAGAGATCAAGATCACCAATTTATGCAAACTTGACTTAATAATTGAATTTCCCAAATAAAACCGTCTTCCTAATTTAAAAAACACTGCTTTGCTGCATGCCAGAGGTGATACGTTTGTTTAATTTGTCCCCATAATAAAATGAAAACAGTTTCTCAAAAGCTGTGAAACCCACTGTTGGGTTCAGAACTGAGATAAGCACATGTCTCTGAAAGCAGCAATAGTTTCATGTTTGCTGTGCATGGATCCCAGAGGGAGAAGGTGGAGTTTCAAGAACTGTGGAACTTATATATAACGTCACAGCAGATTGGGGGAGGGAATGAGTCCCATAATAAAGACTCTTCAGTTTCACATCACAAGGAAACAGTGCCGTATTGGCATGGGCTTCACTGTGCAAAGAAATCAGTAAGCTGGAGAGAAAGACATCAATCAGTATGAGCAGGAGGTCTGCCATGGTGAGGGCAGCAGCAGCTGCATTTTCTAATTCTGAAGTACGGGACCAACAACTGAAGGCAGAAGGCTGGCATGCCCACTTGGTGCCTAATATTGTGTGAAATGAAATGAGGTGCAGCTTAAGATCACCTGCTTTGGGACAGGGGACATCACGTGTGTCATTGGTAGTAAGGCAGACAAACAGGCAAGTTCAGAAATTGTCTAGTATTGGAATTTGTTAGAAATCCCATCTTTCTGCTTAATGCTGCAAAGCCAGAGGCACCTTGTGTACTCTGATCTCCTTATGCATGCCCACCTGACTCCAGTGCCTGTGCCCAGGAGAGTAATGAATGCAAGAATGTAAGACTCAGACTGCTGCAGTAAACACTCCAAGACCTCCTGGACTGCAGGAGGGCTTCCCACCCATGCTACCCAGCCCCTACCCTTTCTCCACACTCAACTATAGCAGTGGAAAGGTGCATATATCCATTTGCCTTATCCAGTAGGGTACGAGACTCTGAGTACACAGTTAATTTCCTAACTTGAGTCTTATTCAGATACCACAGCATTGGATGAAAAAATGGATAAAATAAGGAACCAGAGAATCTGCGCTTGGTCCTGTATGTTCTTCTGGGTGTGACATTCCAAATCCTTCCCTTGAGTGGCAAATTTACATGTGAGCTTTTCATAAGTAGCAGCAGCTCAGGGTGTTTACCATTTGGGAGGGTGCAGAAGTGCCGTATTCTGAAAGTGAATATCAGTCTCATAAACCTGTGGAGCTTTGACGCATACAAAGATAGAAAAAAACTGAAAAATACAAAAATTATGGGAAATCCTTCACCACCAATGCCACAGGAGTCAGATAAGGAACAATGGGGACCTGCGTGGGTTGTAGAGGCAGGTTTCTCTGAGGAGACAATTTAATGCTAACACCTGTGTTAGGAGAAGGAGTCGGGAACCCATCCGGGTAGATAAGAAATGGTACACCTAAACTGAGGAAACCAAGGCAGCTGGAGGAGCGGTCAGCTGGAGAATGGAACAGACCACAGGGGGATATGTAAAGGAATTTCGATTTTGGTCTAATGTTATGCATTTTAAACATAGCACGAGATCCAGTCAGTTTTTACAAAATTATTCCTAAGTAGAGAAGGAATTGACCAAAGGAAGAAAGCATAGAACTTCACAGTATATTCTGGAATGACCTAGGTGTAGAACCTGGTTGTTAGGAGTAGAAGGAGAAGGAGTCATTGGTAGTGGGCACAGGAAGTAGAGTCCATGCACCGAAGCTAGACTCTCACTCTGCCACTCAAACACTATACAGTCTGAGAAAAGTCACTTCATCTTTCCAAGGTCAGTTTTCACTCCAGTAAAAGGAATTAAGGATCTTATCACCAGGCATAAATAAAATGGAACCTGTCAGACACCTTGGACACTGCTTGGTCTACATAGTAAGCCCCAAGTAACAGTGGTCTGCATTGTTATTGGTGTATTTATTCATGCATTGTTCTTCATCTGAAGCCTCTTCTGGGCATGGGACTAGGAAAATAAAGATCTGTGAGGAAGTGTCAAATGAGCTAAATTTCTGTTGTGTGTTGTGCAGAGAGGACTGTACGTACCAGTACAGGAAAAGGGAACGTCATCCATGCGCTTGTACAAAGGCATCTCACATTTGCTAAGGGAGGGTGGGATGGTCTTCATTTGCATGGACGTTGGGTAGCAATGATAGAAGGGAAAAAGCTCATGATTAATACATGGCTTCCTAAGACAGAAAAAGTGAATTTTTATGAAAATTCACTTCTAAAGTTCAAGAAAATGATAGGAGGAGAAATTTCCTCAAATGCTTGAAATGACCACTCTGACAGATATGTCACTTCACCTGGAACAGCTGCAGTGAGTCTGATAACACATCCAATCCCCAAGCCTTCTGATACCCAGTCTGAGCTGCTCATAAGGCGGGGATTACTGGCAAAATGCAACTGCAAAGAAAAAACAGTGTGCAAAAGGGCTGCTTATCAGCTGGAGTGGGATCCACTGATTGTGTGCTGAAGGATTACCATGTCTCCATCTAAATGACCTTCAGGGAGAAGCAACTGCCCTTCTAAATGACAAGCCAAGTTCTCCAAGCACAAACATGCAGGCATGTTTAAAATAAATACAATGGGAATACATCCTTATCCTCACTCCCCTTTTGGAGCTATTGAGGGTAGGGTTGGATGGATCTAGACAAGGCATTTTTTCCTGAGAAGCTCCTGCAAGCCTGCAGAACAGAAAGGACACTATTTCTCTGTCTCATAGATACACATCTTCCCCTGGTCAGTGCTTTCACTACAGGGAGGTGAAAGTGACCTAAAACACTTACAGGAAGTGCTGGCAGGGTAGACTCTCTAATACACTGTTTTGTGTTTCCATGTAGAGAGCAGCAACACAGAGAGGCAGCCCATCAGTGGAGGATGGACTTGGAAAGTACATCTAATGTGAATCCAGAAAACAGTCTGGGTCAGGATATGCAAGGACATCCAACCGTGGCGTGTGCATCTGCAGCTGCCCAATTTCCAGATGACACAAATGATCTCCTTCTGCTGGCCACGCCCTGGTGTTATGCCCCTCCCTGAATGAGGGTCCAGCAACGTCCTTCACATGACCAGAACAGGGATGGGTCAGATGTTGCTTTCAATACTGGTTTGCACTGTGACTTCCACCTTGGCTGGAAAAGAAAGCTGCCATATTGTGAGCTGCACCACAAAGAGGACTAAGTGGCATGGAACAAAGTGAAGCCTCCTTGATAACAGCTCATGAGACTCTCAGATCAACACTGAGAGGAATTGAATCCTGCCACCAACCACAAGAGTGAGAAAGCTCTGGAATGTCTATAAATCATGTCTTCAGTCACCCACACCACTGAGAGATGCATGGAGGCCGAGGGCCCCACCCAGCCACACCTGGATCCCTGATCACGGAAAGAGTGCGATAACAAATTTGCTGTTATGAGCCATTAAGGTTTGGGAGAGTTTGTTATGTGACAATAAATGCTAACATGCACCATTTTAAAAACAGAAATTGGGTAACTGGTTACCCAGAGATGGAAGAGTTTCAAGGCAAAATAAAAGCGGAGGTAAAACAAGAGAGACTAGAGACATAGGAATCCCCCATTCCTTCCTTTGGCCCAGGCTGGAGGGTGGTGAGGCAGGTGTCAGCAGTTCCCAGAAGTTACTCAGCAGAACCAAGGCACTAGGAGCTAGCACCACATGGGAGAAGCAGCTTTAGAAGATAAGAAGAGGGCGAAAAGTATTGAATTTTCTTTCCTACATTTGCTAATTTCCTACCAGTGCCCAGTGGCCTGAATCTTCCTTAGAGCCCTCATGTAAGGCCAGCCCCTCTGAGGCAGGGAAGGAGTGAGGACACAATCAGAGCAGACAGGCCCTGGCCTGCCCCAGCTGCACACCCATCAAACACCTGGAGATTACCTGTGCTCTCTCTATGTGAAAAAGTCTCAGATCATGACAACCAGATATAATGTGGCTTTCATTTTTTTCCTATCTTTATGGTTCCTTTTTCTCCTGTATTAATGAAGATGGCTTTCCACAGAAAGACTTTTTGTCTTTTTTTTCACTTGCCTCACTCAACCCTCCTTGTAGGAGAGAGTGATGTGATGAGTGAGACTAGAGAACGGATGGACTAGAGTGGTGTCTGAGCCCTCCCCAAATGCTCACATCCCAATTTCTGGAACCCAAAGATGCTCCCTGTATGGCAAAAGAGGCTTGTCTAGGAGCTTGAAAAATTATCCTGGATGATCCAGGTGGGTCCAGTTAATCACAGGGTTCTTATAAGAAGGAAGTAAAAGGACCGAAGAGGGCTGGAGGAGTGGCTCTAGCAGTAAGAGTGTTTGCCTAGCAGGTGTAAGGCTCTGAGTTCAAATCCCAATGCTGCCAAAAAGAAAAAAATTAGGAAAGTAGGACAAGAGAGAAAATAGGAGCTCTGAGGACAGAAGCAGGAAGTAGAGTGAGGCAGGAATTCAGGTGTTCTCTGGAAGCTTCGGAGGGCAAGAAACCGGATTCTCCCCTGGAGCCTCCAGGAAGAAGCAGACTTGCCACACTTTGACATTACTCAGTGAAACTGATTTTGCATGTTTGGTCTCCAACACTGTCAGGAAATTATGAGTTTTGTTTTAGGTCACCAGATTTATGGTAATTTGTTATAGCAGCTGAAGAAGCCAGTACTGTGTGCTGGCCCTCAGGCAGACTTCCCTGACTCTGGGAACTTCCCACCACAGAGGCCCACTTGCTGATTGCTGGGCTCTTTGTCATAGGGAAGAGGCAACTAGGCCAGGCAGGGGAGGATGGGAATAAAGTGCCAGGGAACTCACCTGCCCTTAGGTTTAAGGGCAATATTTTTACTTCTGTCTCCCTAATTCATGCATGTCTCTATTTTGTTTTGGAAAGAGGAATCTATTTATATGTACTAAAACCTTAAACGGCTTCACACGTGTGGTGGGAATATGTAACTGTGATGGGGGTCCTTGGACTGGCAGCTGGACTCCTTTAAGTTTAAAATGATTTAGAGCCAACGTGAAATAATTCTTTAGCTTTTCTGTATTTCTTATTGATCTATAAGAATCACCTCAAAGGCAAGTTAAATAAAGAAAGCTTTAAAATATTAATTAAATAAAGTAAAAATTATAGTAGCCTTACTGTAAGCATATTAATTTTAATATTGCCTTTGGAGATAAGACAAACAAAGCAGTAATTAAAATTGTGATTTGGCTCATTATAATAAAGATTACACATGACACACATGTTAGATGGTATGTAAGTATATTTGTATTATGTACATGTGTTATGTGCACACACATATATAAATACATATCTTTCAAGCATCTTTACTTTCTTCCTTCCTATTGTCTTTCATATAACATAAGGGGTTTTGATAGCAGCTAACTTCACACAACAGTATTTAAATGTGGATATGAAGGAGAAGCGTGAACCTCACCAAGGGCTCTGCACCCCCTTTGAGTACGCCAGTCCTCTCATAGTTACATCACACTATGAGGAAACAGGCCCTGGTTATTCTCTTTATTTAGAGATGAAGTGTGGCTCTAAAAGATGTATGTGGCTGCCAGGTTGACAAATGGTGGGCTCTGGTGAGCACGCTTATGGCTAGGTTATAGCACCCAATTATTTAATCAAATTTAATTCAGGTGTTGCTGTGGCGCTGTTTTGCATATGTGGTTAACATCTACAGTCATTTGACTTTAAATGAAAATAGTCAGCTTTGATAATAAGGATAAACCTCATCCGGGGCTGGGGGGTATGGCTGAAGTGTTAGAGCATCTTCCTAGCAAGTGCAAGGTCCTGAGTTCAAATCCCAGTACCACAAAAAGAGAAAAGAAAAGGATAGAAGGATAGACCTCAACAAATGAGCTAAAAGTTTTAAGATTGATAGTGAGTATTCCCCAAGAAAGAAGAAACTAGCTGAAGATTGCAGCATCAGGTCTTGCCTACAAATTCCCAGCTGCCAGCCTTCCCCAGAGAATTCAAATTGCCGCCATCCCCCACACCCCGGGAAGCTCCCTTGAACTAAACCTCTTCACGTGGCTATGGCTACAGGTGAGCATGTATCTGATTCTGTTTTCCTTGAGAACTCTGAGTGATACACATGTTAATGCTAATGAAAAAGCTACCACACCTATATTAATTTCAGACAAAGTAGACATCAGAATAAGAAAGATGATCAAGGTTATAGTGTAGCATTGCATAATGGTAAAGTGTCAATTCTCCATAAATGCATGATAATCCTAAGTGCTTTTGCACCTAACAACAGAGAGTCAAAAATACGTGAGACGAAAGCAGAACAGAAAGATATAAATTCACTCTTAGAATCAGACACCTTAATACTCGATTCTCAGTAATTGATAGATCAGTCAAGCAGAAAATATGTGAGAATATGAAGGATTTAAACATCACTAATCAATCACTTTGCCCTTAATGGCCTTTGCAGAACACTCCACCTCAAAATAAGAGTATGTACCTTCTTCCCAAATACACACAAAGCATTCACCATAACAGACCACATTCTAGACCTTAAATCAAACTTTAATAAACACAAAAGAATAAAAATAGTATGAAATATATTCTCAGAAATTCTGTTACTGTCTCATCACAGAGTTAAACTAGAAATTGATACCAGGAAAGTATCTGGAAGCTCCCCAAATATTTGGAAATTAAACAACATAGTTTTAAATAATCAAATAAATAAACAGATAAATAAATCAAATAAGTCCCAAGGAAAATTTAAAAATAATTTGAACAAAATCAAAATTGCACTTATCAAAATTTGTGAGATACATCAAAAGCAGTGCTTAGAGGGAAATTTATAGCATTAAATTCACATATTAGAAAGGAAGAAAAATGTAAACTATATAATATAAATGTATATCTTGTGAAAGTAGAGAAAGAGGATCACACTAAGCTGAAAGCAAGCAGAAGGAATATATAATAAAAATTAGTACAGAAATTAATGAAACTGACTTCAGACAAATGATAGAGAAAAGTAAGGAACATCAGAATCTGGTTCTTGAAGAGGTCAATAAAGTGATAAATTTCTAGCCAGGCTAAACAACAATCTTAGAATTTCTGAAGGGATATGTGACATACTTGTTTTGTTTGGTGTGATATTTTTGTCTGTAATTGCATTACACTCTGTATATCTCATAGTCTGGTTACCGAATCAGTTAGGGTCTAGGCAGCCCAATGATAATGAAGGTACCAGGTGCCATGCAGACACAAAGCCAGCAGTTTTGGCAAACACCTGTGGATGTTCAAGAATAATTTCACAGATGGAACAGGAGGTGGACACTGAGACTGGGGACCTGTGAGGTAATAGTTTGCTTTTTGTGTGTTAAATGGTCTGTCTTGTCACTTCGTGTTTCATGTATAGATAGAAAAGCTTTCTGGTTTTCACAGGGTCCATCGTGGTAAACAGGTTGTGGTCCTTCTCTATTTTATTTTGCGTTTGTTTTATTGAAAACAAACATGGAAAGCAAGGAGAAAGAGAAACTAAGTGACTTTTTCACTGGTAGGAGTGATTGTGTTAAGCTCCTTTCAGTTGTGTCTCCTGCTCAATTCCTCAAAATGAACTTTCTTCACATAATGAATGCTAAAGCTCAGCCATTCATAACCTCACCACTACCAGAAAACTCCTTCTACTTCTAAGTGGTCCAATCTTCTTCCTCTCACTATTACACAGAACACATTTTACAGGTGTGAGGCACTGGGTTTACCTAGTCGTGAAAGGATAGAGCTGTGACAGATATCAGGGACATTGTCTCCAAACTCCTTTGACAAGATGAGACATTTGCAGAACTGAGTCAAGAGGACTGAGATGGTGCAGTTTTAATGCTAACTATTAAATGTTAAACTGTTAGATGTTATCTACCTACTTCCTGGAAATATTTGCATTTCATTCTTAGGGACATTAAGACGGGACATTAAGACAGAGGTGTCTATGCTTCCACTATTTCTTTGTTTTGTGTTATTTGTACAAATATCACGTGGTCATATTTGGGAAGGCTGATAATTCTGCTTTAATCTAAATGAATACAGAAACCTTGCACCTTATAAAAATTCTTAAAATTCTTTTTTAGAAGATGGCTTGCCGTGTCACGTTTCCCTTTTTGTGTGTATGCAGTTCACCTTTTGACTTCCATCCAATCAAAACAAAGCTTATCTTAATTCGTTGTACATTGTAACTGGGCAACATTTCTCAGGGCCTGTATTCTGCTGTGACATCTCTTTCCATCTCATGTCATCACAAGTTGTTACCAGGCTGTGCCAGCATCACCTCTGTCACCAAACAAATCTTTGATTAAAAAGGAGAGACAGGTGGATCCAGGGTAACCCCTGCAAGGAGCATCTGAGGATATATCTTCAGATGGACTCAGGTCCCTCAACCACTATGGAGTGCCCTGCCCCATTAGGGCTGGACCCTCCAGGTGGTACTACCTTCCTGGCCACATGTCTCTGTCTTGTCCTCAAATAACTTGGGCAGAAACCCATCAAGCCTCTTGCTCAGATACAGACACCTTCCATCCCCGACAACCCCCAGCCTAACAGACCTCATGTCAACCAAAGAACACGTGTTTCCGACAGACCTTTAATACATGGGAAGGAATGTGCATTTTCGTGAATATATTTCCCTTTCACAAGTCTTGCCTTTCACACCATCTGCTGATCTGGGCACTTCTCTTGCTGCCAGTCAGCTTAAATTTTATTTTTAGATGCCAGCTTTGGGCAGAGCTTGAAAACCCTGCAGGCTACATTTTCAGGCATTCTAAACAAAATTTCTCAAGAGTCTTTGAAGACCCAATAAGAGCAGATCATGTCAGAAGCCAAAATCACTTAGAATCATTTGGTTGTCTCATGAAAGGAGTAGTGAAAGCAGATGGAAATGGGAAAGGTTCCAACAACAGAGGCCTCTACGATTGGACCCTGCATGCTGGTCAGGGAAGGTTAACTATAGCCAGGCAACTGTCAGGGGTGGGAGGCCTCAGCACCAGAGAAAGTTGTCAGCAAAGAGAACGAAATGACAGCTGCATAAGACAGCTGTGGTGAGGATCCTTGAGTGCCTTTTCCCCTTATGCAGTCCTGATCTTTCCTTCTATGAATTTGGACTAAATAAAAACCAGGGGCAGTGGTAGGAATGCAAAAGCACTATGAATCAGCAGTCCTGTGGTAAAATAAAATGCAACCTTATTTCACCAACAGCAGTATGTCTTTGTAAAACACTGACCCCAGCCAGGACATAAGCTGTGAGAAATGCTGACCAGCACGTCCTGGAATATTCCCATCTGCTCTTGTGGAGACTCTTTGGGGAAATGTTTAGCAGTACCCCACAAGCCGAAAAATTTATGGCATGCATGCCAGAATTTCCCAGACATTTACACAGTGTCAAAAGATGTAAATGTGTTGCATGAAATCTGAAACATCTGCTTGAAATCCAGCGGAGGGTGTTCAGACCTGTTCAGGGCACCCTGGAATTCAGCAATGGGAAAACGATAAAAGCCCCAAGCCTCATTGCCAGAGTAGAGGTGTTGAGACCAATTAAATAAAACCCATCATCCATTTCACTAGTAATTTCACACCAGTGTGTTTATTCCGAGGCCCAAGGAACAAAGAGATGGGAACAGGTTTCCAAGAGAAAGTTTGTTTTGGAAGTTGCATTAAGTTTCTGAAGAAAACAATTTACCATGTTTAGTAACAGAATGTTAATAGCAGATATTTAAGGATTTTGTGGGATGATACATTCCTACAACTGAAGTGAAAATAAGATTACTGGTGAGTATTCTGGAATAGGCCATGTCACTGCCTTTGTTTGTAAATAAAGTTTTTGGGGGATACAGTCACACTCTTGCTTGCATGTTGCCCAAGGCTGTTCCTGATGCATGGTTGAGTAAGCCCCTGTGACCATGATCTGAAAATACTTACTCTCTGACACTTCCCAGAAACAGACTGTGGATCCCTGTTCTAGAGTACATAAATTCTCCTATGTGACTCAGGAACTTCTTCCTGAGCCCGCTGACAACTTCGTAGTCAAAGGATGGAGAGAGCCGGTATCACCCTAAAACTCCCTTTCTGTTCCAATGCAGAATTTGGACAAGTGTGAATGTCTAGACTCTATGAAGTTATTCCATAGAAAATTACATTACAAAGGGAAATAATCAGCCTCCGAAATTGTTACAAGTTCTCATTTCTGGATTTCAGTGCTACTTAGAGGTCTCCAAGTTGATGCTGTTGTACCATACTACATAATGGTTTTGGGCAGTTTTGGACATTTAATGGTTGCTATAATTTATACAGTGTTACCTGTCTTCCCATTAATAATAATGGTTTATCTGTTAATTGTTCTAACGTATGTACCTTGATATAAAATATTTTCTCTCATTTAATAATTCAGGCAGAAGTTCTCTACTAACTTCAAAAGCTGGTTATGTGTGTTACTTGGAAAATGGTAAAAAATGCCAGAGAGAGAGAGCGAGAGAGAGCTATAACCTAATAAATGACTACCATTTATTGGACACATGAGCCAAGCATTCAGCTGGGAATTACATACAGCCAATCCCTAATCCTCAGTGAACAAATGAGTCAAGGAACCAGGACTGGGAGGATGAGTGAGAGGGATAGAGGGACAAAGTAGGTTCAAATGTAAATGCTGGGAAGTCTGGGGGCAGGAGAGGCTTCCAGAGATGAAGTACACACAAGCTGGAAAAAAATCGAGTTGAATTTGAGAAACCCACTTGAAATGCCCATGGAATACTTAATGGAGATATTGAACTGGCCACTACCTAAGACATATATTGAGTCCTGGAGGCAAAGAACATCAAAATGATTTTTAAATTATATGCAAGTCAAAAAGCTAGTAACAAAATGGAAATTATTTTACTTTGTACATGGTTATAAGCATTAGCTTTTAAAATACTTTAATAATAAATAAGGGGAGAGCTTGGTGGTTCACATCTTTAGTCCCAACTACTTGGGAGGCAGAGATGAGAGGACCAGGATTAGAGGCTAGTTCATGCAAAAAATAAGCAACATCCAATCTTAAAGAAAAAGCTGGGTGTGATGGCACATGCCAGTCATCCCACGTCCGCAGAGATGTAGGCAGAAAGATTGCTGTCTGAGGTCAGCCACCAGCAAAAAGCACAAAACTGTATCTGAAAAACAATTGAAGCAAAAAGGGCTGGAGGTGTGGCAAATGGTAGAGTGTTTGCAAGACCTGAGTTCAAAACCCCAGAACCAGAGAGAGAGAGAGAGGCTTTAAATTGGGCCAAAAGTAAGTTTGAGATAGTTTGTATGAGTTCCTGCAAGAATCTCCTCTAACACCAGGAATGCATGTACTCTTCCATCTAGCCTTTCCATCAAGACCCACATTCTTCAAGTTCCATGCATGACAGAGTTAAAGGAAGGAAGGAAATAACTGCAGTCCCTATGCTTACTATATGTACTTACTTCCACTTATATTTTCTTTACTCATAACAGTTTTTACTTTAAAAGCTTTAGGTTAACATGAAACAAGAAAATAGAGAATAAGAAAAAAAAACTATGCCTGACTAAAAAGCCATAAAAATCCAAACAGCTGTTAGAGGAGTGCGTAAAGCAGACGTCAGCTGGTAGAAATATCCAGAATGGGTTTTGACAAACAAAAGATCTTGCAACAAAAAGAACCAGAAAGTATTGTAGTCATAAGATCATGGATTCTAGAAGAATCAGGAGGGTTCCCTAAGAAAGGCAATGACAATCAACTGAACCAACTTCACAGCACTTTGTGTGTGTGTGTGTGTGTGTGTGTGTGTGTGTGTGTGTGTGTGTGTGTGGCACAGGGTTGACAGGGATAAATCTGCATCTCACCTGCACAGGTGTGGGTTTAAGTCACTTGATAATCTCTGCTGGGGTCCATCTATTTCAACAGCCATCATCTTCAATTCTACAACCACCAAATCCACTGGTGAGTGGAAATGTGTTCCACTGGGGGTGTGACTGTGAGGTCCCACACTCCATGGGGCCTGGATCATTTCCAGCAGTCAGTGGCTAGTGGATCTCCCAAAGGAAGGCTCACACAGCTCGACCTCAGAGAACCTCCTTACACTAAACCAAGAGGCACGTCCTTCCACCTGTTCAAAACCTTCAAATTACGCTTGAAGACCAAGGCTGCACTCAGCAAACTTCCTGAGCCACATGCAAGGCACCTTGTATCAAATCCATGCCTCCAGGTTCTGAAGGTTCTGAGAGGTTTTGAAAATGCTTTTCTGGCAATTAGAAAATTGCTGAAATAGGTAATCTCACTTGGTCCAGGGAAAACTTGCTCGGTGTTCTGTGCAATGGGGCATCCAGCCACCACTCGTTCTCAGGTCATGTTGACACCGTTGGAAGCTATTCAATTTTAGCTTATTTTCCCACCAGTAACACCTAAACCCAGATCTTTGGCCTTCTCTTTATACATCTGATTTTCCAGATCTTAAGTCATCTTTGTGTCTTTCTTTTGATTCTTCTATAATACCATAAATTTAAAGAGCTCCGACGGGATTTAAGATTTATGTAAGGAGCTGCTTTATCTTTAAGAAAACAAGAAAAGAACATAATGGTTTCAGGATGCTGGGGTGGTTGTTACCGTCCATGATTACCTGCAAAACGACACCACTTCTTCACCTGCCTTACCTCCAGCGCGCAGGGTGGAGGCAATGAGAAGGAAGTGTCCACCATTTGCCAGGCTTGGTGATGTCAAAGCCTGGATGCTTCCTGCGTCTCTGCCCACGCTCACATGTTTGTGTCCCATTCATTCAGTCACTCAGGGGTTTAGTCACACATACACCCGAGTTTAATACTTTAAACACTCAGTGAGTGACGAATAAAACTAAAAGCTGTGATTCCTCCACAGACCTCTTAGGGCTCAGGGAATGTATGTCAGGAAGAAGGGTGGGAAGGACAGGGAAACAGAGAAGCATACTGAAGTAAGATGCAATCCTTTCTGTACATTTAATAATAAAAGCAAACAACAGGAGCCTGAGGGCGAGTTCCTTCCCACTGCAACCTTCACCTCCACATCATGAGGGACCCATGTTTACTTAAGGCCAGAAAGATGGACAGCACCTCTACCTTAGCTCTGCTTCCATCTGTCCAGAAGCAGGTCTGTCTTCTGGCAGATGCAATTCTGACAAAGGAAAGAAAGTGAGAAACTCAAGGATCAGAAGGGACTGTTTGGTCAGAGTGAGACTATGACCTGATAAAATTTATGAAGCCAAACAGACTACCTCATGGTAGGACTCTTAGAAGAACAGTCTGTATTACAATAAAACTCTGTTCACTCTCTTTCTCTCTTCTTATCCTAGATCTAGGATACAAGCTTGAGGCTTGATCTACAGTTTGAGGCTTAGACATAGCACTCAAGGTAAAATTTTAAGAAACCAAGGGAAAATTTAAGAAATAAGTATTTCCAGTTTGCCATCCAAAGACAGCATCTCTTCTTCTCTTCTCAACCTGGAAATGATTCAGAACAAAGAGGAAAGGAAGCATGCACACAATTAATGTTTCAATAAAATTAGAAAATTAGAGTCTCCTGTATTCAACTTGGGAGTGATGGATGCTCAAGGCAAGCAGGGCCCAGATGGAAGCCAAGATGATGCCTGCTGGAAGGGAACTCCCTAGATGGCAGATGGCAGAAAGGAAATGGAGATCTGCTACTCAAAGGTATGAAAGCCAAGCCTACCAATTCACAGTGGTAGGAATGCTGGTGAGAGGCTGCGGGACATAGGACATCCAGGAGGCTGGACTGGGGAAGGAAGGACACAGGCCAGGCACAACGGCAGCGATCAGCTTATCTCTGTGGTGTGAGCATCTCACAGTTAGCATCATCATTGACTGTGGAGAAAAACCTAGAATGAATTGACTACTGTGTAGTACAGTAATTAATCCCAAGAAATGCTCAGTGAGCTCCAGTGGCAATGTGGAGAACTACAAGCAACAGCAGTACAGGAGTAGTGTGCTGCTCTTATTGAAAGGACATAAAAACGTAGAAGGAACACACGCAGAAGCTGGGCATGGTGGTACATTCCTGTGATCCCAAGGCAGAGATCAGAAGGATCATGGTTCAAGGTCAACCCAGGCAAAAAGTTACTGAGACCCCCATCTCAACCAAAAAGCAAGGTGTGATGCCACATCACCTGGAACTGTAATCCCAGCTATGTGGCAGGCATAGGTAGGAGGACTGTGGTCCAAGGCTATCCCCAGGCAAAAAGCCAAAAAATGAAAAGAAAAACAAAACACAAAACAACATCACACACACACACACACACACACACACACACACACACACACACACACACAAAGTCATGAGACCCTATCTGAAAAATAACTAAAGAAAGAATGAAGCTGGGTGCTGGTGGCTTATGATTGTATTCCCACCAATTTGGGAGACTTGAGATGGAGAGGATCAAGGTTCAAGGTCAGCCTGGGTGCAAGACCTCATCTCTAAAATAACCACAGCAAAACGGGCTTGAGGTGTGGCTCAAACAATAGAATATCTGCTTTGCAAGCCAGAAGCCCTGAGTTCAAACCCCAGTCCCACCAAAAAAAAAAAAGGTAACACAGATATGTAGCAATCTCTAGTGGTAATGCAGTAAAACTAAAATTAATAGTAAGATCAGGAAAGAAAAATCTATTCTTTAAAATAGAACAATAAAAGATTCTCTGTGTCAAAAAATGAAATGCAACCCAAAATTTAAAATGTATTGAAAATAATGAGCATATCTGAAGCATAGAGCTAAAGCCATTTTCAAAGAGAAATTTAGTCTTGAATACTTTCTCTCATTGATCATAAGTAAGTGAGAAAGAAAAATATATTAAGTATCTAAGACAGAAATTTTAAATACAAAACAAAGCAAAATTAAGGAAAACAAAATAAATTAATAAGGCAAAACTACAAACTGCAATAAAACAACAAAACCCAGAGAATCATAAAAATGATAAATAGATCCCAAACTCATTATTTAGAGAAATAAAGTAAAATAAACAAACTAGTAACTAGATGAGTTAGACATAAAAGGAAAAAGGACAAATCCCAAAAATAAGAAACTAGCCAAGAAAAGGTCAAATAAACAAAGAAAATTGAAACCATGAAGAGATTTCTCAATTCCTAAATAAAAATTAAAACTTTGAATGACAGAGATTGTATTTATAAGAAAATATTTTTGAGCAAAAAACTCCCAGAGAGGAAGAAAATCTAAACAGAAGTACTTTCACAGACAAAATAAAGAATGATATGTAATCTAATCTAATCTAAATAAACATTTGAGATTAAAGAAGTTTTTACAAATGAGAGAAACTGTTAGACCCATCCTGTGCCCTTGCCAAGACAGCCTAAGTGTTTGTTGTTGTCATTGTCAAGACAGCTGCAAATCCTTAATAAGAATGGGTAGGAAGGATTAATAGCAAATTAGAGAAAAGTACAACATAACCTGGGGAGACTGACCCCAGTAATTCAGGAACTGTTCGGTGTTAGGTTAGTGGAGAAATTTTGTCTATGGATGATTTTTAAAAAGTCCTTTGATTACAGATGAAGAGTCACTCTTTAAAGGGGGTGGGGAGAGGGAGAGAAAGAAATAGAGAGAGAGAGAACTTCCTAAATAAAAATTGAATTCCTTCAAATTATAAAATAAATTTAACTAACCCAAAAGCTCACACATGGCTTAAAGAGAAAAAAGTAGTCCTACTAAATTGAAAGACAGACAAACATGCATGCACAGCCTTGATGTTAGGAGGAACCTTGAAAGGCAATTGGAAGGAAAAGGATATTTTTAAAATTCTAATGTGAATATACACATGAAAATGATGTGATTATATACTTAGAAAAGGAAAAGGATCAAATGAAAAACTATCACAAACAAAGAGAGGATTTACATGTGGTAGTAAGAACTGTATTCACGGAAAACCCTTTGAGAGTCATTCTCTCTCTCTCCGGATGTTTAATTGTCCTACCTATCTGCTCTCATCTGGCAAGAATTGTGTTTGCTTTCCCTATGGTTGATAGTTTTGTTTAAACAAGGGTAGAATTCCCATATGTTTCTTACTTTGAATTCTTCTAGTTTGGCTTTATTTTGCTATTTTACCACAAATACCTTCAAAGAAAGTATTGTCACATGACACAAATCACAGTGCAAAACACTGTCTTGACAGAGGAGAGAATGCCGTAGGCTCTCTGGCCTTGTCGAGCACATAGAGAAATCTGAAACAACCCACACAGGGAGAGAAGAGGAGCTTCCATCCAACCGTGGTGTTGGTGTCCACAGTAGCCTCTCCTAAAAGTTATGTCTACTGGGAGCACAACATATGACTTTTTTTGGAGTAAGGGTCTTTGCAGATGTAACCAAGGTATGGATGTTGCAATGAGATGACCTGGATTTAGAGCAAGCATTAACTATAGTAATTAGTATCCCCATGAAAGATAGAAGGGAAGAAGAGGCAAAGATGAAGAGAAGAACATATAGACATAAGAGAAAAATGTAAAGCAAGAGATATAGATTGGAGTTATGAAGTCTAATCCAAGGAACACCAATGTTTGTTGGCAACTACCACAAACTAGAAGAGAGACATGAACAGATTCTCCTTCAGAACCTCTACATGGTGCCAATCCTGCCAACACCTGGGTTTTCATTTCTGTCAGAAAATAAATGTATGAGTTTATATACTTGTCATTTTAAGCACCAACATTTATTTGTTACACTAGAGCTGGGAAACCAATACTGTATCTTTGCTGTAAATGGTAGGAGGAATTCAGAGAGATGGATCTGGACAGATGCATCTCTCCAAGACCACAGAATGAGATGTAGGATGCTCAGGTCCAACTTACAAAGGTACCAGGAGGCTGGCCACAGTGAGGGAAAAAGAACTGAAGGAACAGACACTCCAGAGAGGGTAGCATGAGAATCCAAGACACCAGCTGTGAAGGGCCTCAGTAAATGTCTACTCTCCTATTTCTTCCCTTTGTTCCTGCCAGTGGGTTGATTTAGGGACTTGTGTTTCAAGGGTTTCTGATGCCAGGTGGTCAATTTTTCATTGCTGTGAGAAAACACCTGAGAAAAGTAACCTAAAGAAAGAAAGATTTAATTCAGTTCACAGTTTCAGAGATTTCAGTCCCTGATCAGCTGGCTCCATCGCTTTTGAGACTATGGTGAGGCATAGCATCCTGGCTGATCCTGGTGATCAGAAGAGCTGCTGATCTCATCATGGTCAGGAAGCAGAGACAGACATTGGAAAGGGATAAGATATAGACTCCCAAGACCATGCCCCCAGTGATCAATTTTCTCTAACTAAGCCCTAGTTCAGTGCCCTCAAGATTCAGTCCCCTCTTAGTGGCACCACCACTAAGAGGGATCCAGCCTGCAAGAGCATTTACAGTCACACTACATCCAAGTCACTACACCAGGCATTCTGTTGATCTCAGGGAGCTCAGACTCTCAGGTGTTTGCAGAACATTCTAACTCCTCTCATCAGGGGAGTGCGGGCGTCTAGGACTTTAGCCGGATAAAGCTGTCTGTATTGGCCCCACTCAGAGCACATCTAATCAGAACCAGACTTGAGTTCTGAGTTTCACATGTGTGTGTTTCTCTCTTGTCCTACTCAACTCCTTAGGTAATTTGGAAGTTGATTTTAACCATATTCCCCAAAGTACTTTTATGTTCCACTTCTCTTAGATTTCTATGAAATCTTGTAAACCAAGCAAAATACATTATAACTGCTACTGCTGTCTACCATTTATTAAGCGCTAAGCAACCACCCAGCTTCATTAATGGGCTTTTCATACCATGGCCCACCTAATCAGCACCAAGGCCAGCAGCCATAGACAAAAGTTGACCATAACTGCTGCCAGGCTCAATACCGCAGCAGGTTGGGTTCTCTGGGAAGCACATTCTGAAGCAGAGTTCAGAGCATATTTGAACACGTCCTTAGGATCAACATCCAAGGGGAGGGAGGCAAGCAGGACTGCACAGAGAAGTTGAGCAGCAGGTCAGACCCAACAACTTCAGAACAACTCCTTAATACTTTGGAGCTGATATGGCCAGAATTGTGTTCATTAAGCCAGAACGGAAGGGATTTTTGTCCTCAGGATCATCAGTCAAGGGATATGGGCCACCTTTTACAGGCAGCATGACCTTGGTCTGGCAGGTCTCTTCAGGCAGTTCCTGAAGGGTTGACAGATGAAAGCCAGTGCTGATAACCCCACCCCTCCAAATGCTGGGCAACCAATCTTTTCTTGAGAAAGAGCTAGGTGGTCCACCTCCATGTCCACTTCACACAGTCACAAGGTAAAAAGGGGACATAAACCCAGATTCTGCCTGCAGTCAAAAGTCTTGTTCTTCCTACCACCTGACACTCCTTGCTATGTCCAAACACTCATGGACTGCTGAGAGGGATGCCAGAAATGGTTAACCCAAGTCTGGCCATCAGGGTCTCTCATCTCCCACAGGAGGTGAGATGGATACACATTACTCTCTTGCTGTGATTACATCTCCTCCATCAGTCTCCAGCCTGCCCACCTTGTTGCACTCCACAAATATAAAATAGGGGTGTTGTGAGTCTGCCACCAAGCAATCATCATTATTAACACCTGATGTTTCTGAGTGGTAAGTATGCATCTGGCTCAGTTAAGTCCTTTTCATTTATCACCTGATTTCTTATCCCTGATGCCCCAGGAAGATGACATGGTCATTATTCCCATTTTACAGATAAGTAGGCCCACCTTCAGCTCTGTCTCTCCTTGGAATATCTCCCAGTGACAACAGGTATGTACTTTCTCCACTGCTCTAACTCACTGGGTTGCTTCTTTAAACAGAGTCCATTAGAACTAGAGTGATATTCTTTCTGAGTCCCTTACATTTACAAAATCCAGCAGATGCATCATTCTGTGTGTGGGGATACAGGAGGAGGCTAGGCTGTGTGAGCCCTTGCCAGGGATGCTGGTGTTCACATTGACTTTTAGGACCAACAACAAGCAATTACTGTTGGTTTAATAAAGAGTCAGAATCTACATCTTTTACAAACTACCTCCCTCCCTTAAAATAAACATTAGTGAAAGTAGGAGAACACCATCAAAATGGCAAGTGAATCATTAGAGAAAGGTGATGATATGTATACATATATTTACAGATATATAGATGTATACTGACATTTATGTCATATTGTATAACACTTTATTATAGATTTATTAAATTTTGGCTATGAAAACTCCGCTTCTTTGAATAAACATAGGACACAATTCAGAGGACAGAATCAATACAAGGACAAAGACAGATTATGGATGACTGTTACTTTTCATTCTTAAAGAAATCCTTCCTTTTCATGCTCCTTTGATCAGATCTCATCTCTAAGAACAAATTCATGCTCTCACAGGCTTCTCAGCTTGTACTTGTTCCTTCAATTCCCATCATCCATTTCCCAAAGCAGTCAAGTTGTTGATTACCTATATGAAAGTCGGTTTTTAACATCCTTGTATTTTAATTCTAGAAGTTGCCAGAACATTTTTATTGTGATTTGATATCCTGCATTTAGTGATAATGCCATTGTTTATTTTAGCTACCAAAACTCTCCCTTGTAGGACAAAAGTGCAAAGTCCCTGCAACCAGAGCAGGGAGCTTTTGGGTCAGGCTGGGGAGGGAGCAAGGAGAGAAAGAAGAGCAAGAGGGTGAGATGTGCTTAGATTTACTCTAGGGTTTAGTCATATGAAGCCCTTTCCTATTTTTACCTCTTCTCTGTCCTTAGAGTATTCCTTCCGAATTCTAATGTCATTAGACAGGTAAACAATAGCTTGTTAAAACATGATTTGGATTATACTTACTCCATAGCTTCATGATATACAAAATGGGCAGGGACCCAGTCTCCTGTTTTTTCACCTTGTGCAAAAAAATAGGACCCCATGCTTCTCTGAAGACAAAACACTAGGAACAGAGACCCAAATTCCTAGCAATTAGTTTCCTCCACAGCTCTGGGCAGCTGGTAACCTGCTATTTTTCTTTTGAGCTTCTCAGATTAGATCCTAAATGCAATTTAATCCCAGTCTCCAATATATACTTCCCAAATTATACTTAAAAAGAATCAGTTATGTAGCAAATCCACATTGATATTGATTACATACTTGCATAGATGATTGGCTGTATTAGGTGAAATAAAATTTTTCCAATTGTATCTATCACAACTTAAATATATTAAATCACACAGAATAGAAGAGAATTTTGTAAAATTTCTCTAATGCACTAACAATGCTTTTGGAAAAAACCAGTAAATACTCTTTAATTTATCATCTTTAATAAATATGGATTCTCATATTGCTGACATGCTTAAGTAAATCTATGTTCAAATTCTTCCCCCTCTCATGGGAAAACAAAAATATATATGAAATGAAAATTCAGAACATGTTACAAATACCAAAGAAATAAAAATCCAAAAAGAGTAAGTAAATTTCAAATACAAAATGCAATCATGAATTACAGATAAGAGTATGTGAAAATTGCTTGAGGTTGGTTCATTATTTGCTAACAGTGATAGTGACCTCTAAAAGTGAAGAAAATGGAGAACAGGCAAGATGCATAATTAATATGCATTAGTGCCACACCCAGACAAGCTTGAGGCTGGACCCAGGCTACTGACATGTAGACCATGGCCCTAGCCATGACCCCAGGCTCCTTCTCAACTCCAATGGCTACTCTTTACCACCTCCCCAGAGACCAGGAGGCAGCCACCTCAGCAAAAGGGTGGAGTCTCATCATGTCTTCTCTACCTCAATTTCCCTTTGTTTTGATGCAATAGTAAGCAAAAAAAGATTCCGTGCTTCTGTTGTGGAACTTTCAGTCAAATGCTTATTATCCAACCAATAGAGGTAAAATCCTTATTTTCTAGTTAATCATGAATTGCTCAGAGTTTTTGGCATTTACACCAAATTTATCATATTGAGATGATATGTTCTCCCTATATGGACAATCTAAAACTGCTACTCAGTTTCCTGATATTTACACATTTTATACCCTGCATTACTTAAGGAATCCCCAAGTCTCTTCATAATCCCAGATTCCAGAAGAACATTTGTTTGAAACTCAGGTAGTTTCAAACAAAGAGAAAAGAATTACTTATATGAAAATTTGAAAAGATCAGTATAAAGTGAATCACGAAGTAAGCAAAAACTTTCCTTCCTGAAAATAAGTGCTGTGTTTGAAATTTGTTCATCCTCTTTCTTCTCCTTGTCCCAACTCTTCCTCTTCCACCCTCATCCTTTTCCTTCCTTCACAAGTTATCCAGTCCCTAGGCAATCAGATGAGGCTCAGGAAGGCAGCCATCTGCACCAACAGAGAACAAGAGAAGCAGGAAGCAGCATTTGTGCAAGAGAGACAAAACTGGGTGTGAGGGGTGTCCATAATGAGGAAGCCAGGCATAGGGGATGGCTGGAAGAGGGACACCCACACAAATGGCAGCCTCACATGGATGAAGTGTCAGAGCCTGAGCTGGGGGATGGCAAAAGACAGCAGGCAGAAAGCTGGGTATGGTGGCAATCCAAAGAGGAGCCCAGTGGGCAGACATATGGGGGCTGAGAGTTAGCAATTAAGACAGGAAACATATAACCTCAGTGATTGATCACATAAGCAAATAGATCAGGAATCATGAGAGAATCAGGAATCACAGGGGATTATTTTTTCTCTGCTGGCCAAGGGAAATATTCATATAAAGCCAAAGAATTTGTTATCTAAGTATATATATATATATATATATATATATATCGACAAAGCTGTAATTGTGTGGGTACCTTCCATTTGGTGAAATAATACCCTACACAGTAACAAAAACACCTAATATCCAGATCTTGCCTCTAAAGAACTCCCTGCTAAAAAAAAAACAGGGCTGGCACAGGGAAAAACAATATGATCCTAAACCAACTTGTGCCAGAAAGTAAGAAAGTGCCCCAAACATGATGGGGACATGTCAAAAGTACAGACCTCAGTTTCACAGTGTCCACTGGATAAATCTGAGACTGTGTGGGCATCTAAATGAAGTGATGATCATGGCTTACTATCTATCAAATGAAATAGAAAACACAAGACTTTATGCATATACTGGAATCAATTGAAAGTTTGATGAAAGACAAGATATATGCCTAGTTTCAAAGTACCTCCCCACATAAGTAGTACTAACAGAGAGGAAAACATTAATTTCAAAATAAAAAAGTCTGGAGGGCAGTGGCATTGCACAAATCAACACCATTAGCAACAGGACAAAGTAGATTTATGAGCCCCCAGTAGGACTCTATGACGACACACCCACCATCACTGATTTCCTGACAAAAATGAGGAACCTGAGTCTGTTCACAAAGGAAACAGAGACAAAATCAAATTGGAAGATATTTTACAAAATAATGCATCTGCACACTTCCAAAGTGTTAAGCTCATGATGGGCCAAAGAAAAGAACTGTTCCAGGCGGAAGCCAAGCACACTGGACACCATGTTGAATGCATGATTCTGAGCTAGACACTTCCACTAGAGAGCACACTGTTGGCAAAGCAGGGGAACTTGGACAGGGCCTGAGAATGAGGTGGCAGTAACAGACCAGTATGAATTTTCCAACTTTGACAGTTGTATTACGCAGAACGGCATTGTAGAAAACACACACTAAAGCATTTGGGGTGAAGAGACATCAGATCAGCAAATTATCTTTAAATGGTTTAGGAAAAAATAATTCTCTGTACTTATTTGCTACTTATTGGTAAGTCTGTGATCATTTCATAATTAAAGTTAAAAATGTATTAAAGATTATACTTTAAGTTTAAAATGTGTTAGGCAATACCACCCAGAATTTTTAATTATTGACTATGTACTTTAAGGCAAATGCTGGCAAAAAAACTTCCTAACAACAATGAACTCCGTTATGCAATATGGAAAGGGAACAAGGTTTTCTCTTCAGTCATTATTTTGGTTAACAGATAAGTACTGCATGCTTTCAGCAGATTGCCAGTGTCAAAGTTACAAAATGAGACAAAAATTTTATTATGGACCTGTGCTCAACCAAATGCTTTCTTCTGTTGTAGTTCAGAAGGCAGGGTGGTGCTGGCCATCTCTTTCCATTCACCTTTTGCTTTACACAGAATTGTTTTTTAAAAAATATATCATAGCAATTTAACCAACAAATTCATAGCATTCTAACTTATATACCATGTTTCAATAAAGTGTTTCTTTCCCCCGTCAAGCCAGTGGTATTTTTAGGTTATATTTCCAGCAGTTGTTGAAAGGAGTGAAAGCTCTTTTCTTCATACTTTGATGTTTATCTCCAAGCCTTCCATTTTAAAACCATTGGCATAGTCTACCTTTCCCAGCGCTTGCAATCAAATCATTACAAAGTCATTTCTGAAGGCATGGTGAATGGACTACATGTTCTTTTCTTTTAAATATTATTCTTCTGTGAAATAATAATGAGGCATTTTTTATTCTTTCTGCTATTACACAATTATCTTATCACTGGCTATCTGCTCACTCACCTGAAGTATTTTTTTCTTTGCTGGTTTTAGTGAATGAGTAAATAAAAATTGAAGGTTACATTTTTCCATCTTTTTTTTTACTAACACAAGAAGATAAAATTATTTTAGACAACACAACACAATACAGATGCAATGACCCAGAGTACATCTGTTCTTTGTAAAGCACTTACTTTTCCCTTTTCTAAACTCCGCTTGATTCTTATGGACAGGGTTTAAAACCGTTTCTTCTCTTCTAAGATTTATTTTATTACATCTGTGCCAGCAGAGACTTCATCTATTCATGAAGGAAATGAAGAGATAGGTACAAAGTGTTCACGGATGTTTTCCAGGGGAGCTCCAAACCATGAAGGTGCTGTGAACCATGAAATATTTGATGGTCCTTCTGCTGGTGAAGGAGGACTTTCCCACAGTTATCCCCAGAATTTAAACTCACTGAGCAGATTGTGTACTTGGTGCTACTGAAAAAACACACCCACACACTGATGTGGATGTGCCCACCTAATGTTGAGTTTACTAGGAGGGTAGAATTGACAGGAGAAAGGAGAAATGCCCCATAAATACACCGAGGCAAGGCTGTGAAATGTAGTAAAAAGAAGTGAGACCTGGGGCAGAACATCAGTACAAAGGAGAATTTCTCAAACATCATCCCAAGTATAGTTGGAATATTTTTCTTTTGAGTAGTTGGGGGCTGGGAGAAGTGAGAGCTGCATAAGGTTAAAAGTTCAGGGGACCTCAGGTACAATATGTGTGGTGATGGATGTGTTGACTAATTTGCTCATTGATACACAATGCATATGTGTATCAAATCATTATGCTGTCTGTGTACCTTGGACATAGATAATCTTTGTCAGTTAAATACTTCAAAATACAACATTCTATCTCTGTTCTTTCATTTGATTAGCTCCTGGCCAGCCTCCATCGGTGTCTCAGGTGGTACAGCTCCAATGCACAGTGTATAATTGGAGGCCACTGTCTTCACACTCAGTGCAGACAAGGATGCTGGTGTGGTTTGAATCTAAAAAAAATCCCCTGAAGCTCATGGATTAATCCATTGAGCTAACAGCTGAATGGGCAGTTAGGAGATAGGGTATGGATGCAAGAAGTAGGTCTCTGGGCATGGCATGTGCCCTTGGATGGTATATGTTGTTCTGGGAGTAAATGTCTCTCTCTCTCTCTCTCTCTCTCCCTGCCTCTTTCCTTTTCCTTTTCCCTTCCCTCCCTTCTACCACATGGTAAGGAGTCACTTGGCTCTGCCATATGCTCCTGTCACCATGATATTCTGCCTCATCATTCATGAGCACAGAGGCAACAGAGTCAAGTGATCACAGACTGTAACCTGTGAACTGTCAGCCAAAGTAAATTTCCTGCCCTTAAGTTGTTTTGCTCAGGTACTTTGTCACAGCAATGCAAAGTCTAGCTAGTCCTGAGGAACAAGATATCATGAGCACTAGGAGATGAATTCTGTCAAAATGGATCCCTAGAAAGTTTTCAAAACAAGGGAGATTCCTACAGGCCCATTGGTAAGCCTCTAGTTCCATCTCTGGTTTACAAATGAAACAACCCATAAAGTGCATAAAAAATAGCTTTGTCAGAGCATGCAGGACTCACATGAGCCCTGTCTCAAAATCCCTTTTCCAGGGCCTGAGATGTAGCTTAGTAGTAGAGCACTTACCTTGCATGCACAAGGCCTGGGGTCACCAGAAAATAGAAACAAAATAAAATTCCCTTTCCAATGCACAGTGTTGTTCATAACTGTGACTCTTAGCCTCACAAGTTCATACCACAGCCACATTTGTTTCGTTTCACACAACAAAGCAAAACATACTTTTTACAAGTAAAAAAGAGACTGCTAGGAATAACTCCAAACCATTGACCCTCGTGTTTATAGATATATGTAACAGCAAATCAAATAGCTTTTAAAATGCTTTTAACTAATGAAATAGAACAACTTCTTTGAAATGCTGTTTATTGTAAAGCAAAGCTTGCTGTTTTTTAAAGCTCATAGACCAGCCAGAAGATCGAGAAATGGAGAAATTTCTTTGTTCGCTCTAAAGAGGGAGGTGGGCAAGAGATATGAATTTAATTATAGAGCATCTCACTCTAAAAATGAGAGTGCTAAGTTATAATGTGGAGTAAAATCTCTTTTAATCATCAAATCAGATCACCAATTAGCAATCAGCAAAATGGACTTGCCTTACCGAAATCTATTAGCTTCCCTATTGCTAATGCTAAGTGACTCTTGGCCCCACTGATGAGGTGGGTTGACTGGGCATTACCTAGTGATACAAAGGGTCAATGACAAGGAGGAGAAAGGAGAAGCTTCCAGGTCACAGACTACAGGAACACCCTGGACAGACACCTGGCACCACCCACCTACACCTCACGGGAGGTAGAAGGTCATCCGCTCCTGATTTGGAGAGGCACCCACCTGCCAGACCAGGTGCTCCTTGGCCCCTGATGTTGCAGACAGGCAGACGCTCAGCACGATGGTGTGGGATGAGGAGGTGAGGACGCTGGCAATGATGGCATCTCGCATGTTGAAGGGCAGCATGGTGTAAACCACGAAGATAATGAAGAGGAAGAATGACACCTGGGGTGGGAAGACATACATAAAGTGTTATAGAGTATCTGAGTAGATCCTCAGGGCTTCCTCTTTCCTTTCCATTAAATGTGGCAGAAAACAATCTGTTCATTTAAAAAAATGTTATGACAAAATGGGACAACACATTGAAATAAATCCACAGGGTTACAAGAAAGGATTAATTATTGTAATAGCGAGAAAAGTTCTTGTTTAAAACTAGGGGGCTTTTAGTTTTGGTGTCCAAACAACTGCAGACATGAGGTTAACCTGGAGGCAAAGCTGGTCTTAATCTTCAGCCTTTGGCATCTGTGCTCCAGTTAGGGAAGGTAAACACACAGGGCCTGGATGCTGATGGTTCATCTGTTGCAGTTTGGTACCTCCAGAAAAGGTAAAATACAAAACAACTATATGACCCAGTAACTCCACTTCTGGGTATACACCTTAAAGAATCAAAAACAGATTCTCAGACAAATACACATCCACAAGTGTTCATAACAGCACTTGTATCACCGCCAAAAGGCAGAAACACAAATGTCCACCACGTGGATCAATAGCATCTGGTATACCCGCACAATGCAACATCATTCCGCTGACAAATGGAATAAGATACTGATGTGTGATACAATGTGGTGAGCCTCAAAAAACATTACATGGAGTGAGTGGAGATTGTGCAAAAACAACTCAAACGTGTTGTAGGATCAAATTTATAGGAAATATACCATATAAGTAAATCCATGGTGACACAAAGCAGAGTGGTGGTTGCCAGGGACTGGGGTGGGGTGGGATGGTAATGAAGAGTCACTGCTTAATATGTATAGTTTCTTTTGGGGATGGTGAAAAAGGGTTTGGAATAGACAAAGATGCTCATTGTACAACACTGGGAGTGTATTAAACGCCACTGCATCCTTCACTTTAAAATGGCCAATTTATATTATGTGAATTTCATACAAAAAATGTGATATCACTTAGAGAAAGGTTTGAAATGCAAAAGGAAATGCTTAATACATAACAAAACAAATCATTTTCATTACAAAAGAAGCAGAGATGGAAAAATATCAAAAAGAAGAAACAAGTGATAAATCAAGTAGAAAAAGGACTGAATTCAGGAAAACAAGGACACAGGCATGTGACCCACTTATCTACATACCTTCTTTCAGCTAAGGAAAGTGCTTGCCCTACTTCCACAGAGGGGCCCCTGTTACATGAAAGAAACACTAAAGCCCAGCACAGCTGGACGGGCCCAGAAAGATCACCCCAGCTGTTCCTGTGCTTGTTCCCAAGCATGACATGGACATCAGGCTCTGTTCCAGATGGA
The DNA here is from genome assembly GCF_047511655.1 of Castor canadensis. NCBI lineage: Eukaryota > Metazoa > Chordata > Mammalia > Rodentia > Castoridae > Castor > Castor canadensis. The sequence goes on from NC_133391.1 coordinate 171,730,765, forward strand.
CTGGAAAAGAGTGCAGCTTGGGGGACACCAGCTTCATCCTCCTCCTGCCCATTCACAGGAACCTGTCCCATATTTGAACTTGAAAGCAACTCTGTCACCATGTCACAACTCCAGGGTGCTGTCTTTGTGTAACTGTCACAGATGAAAAAACTCATGGAAAATGGATGGATCATAGCCTAAAAATAAACTGAGATCCTAAAACATGCCCTTTGATTTTCTTCAGGGTATTCCAACCTGAGTATCCATTCATTACACAAATACCCATGAGTTTGCCTGAGGAGGAATTGATTCTGGAGCAGGAGGATAGATGGCAGAATCCCAGCTCTCAGAGACTTCACCACTCGGGAATAGTTGGTCCTACACGCCAGCTGTCAATGTACAGTGTGCATATCTGGCGATAAGGCATACCCTCCCCATCCAGCCTCACTCTGGGAACTCTAAATCATCTTCTCTAAGTGCTTATAAGTTCCGTCGTCTTGGAATGGCAGCCAGGGAGAAAGCCACCATGTGTGGGCCAAGTGACCAGGAATCCTCTTCAGAAGCTTGGGTTCGGCATGGACCGTATGTTTCATGCCCCCGTTTCCTCCCCTTCAATCTATATTTATAAGGGCCCCTCAGGCCAAAAGATGTGGGTGAGCAGATTACCATAGCAATATTTTTTCTAGCAAATATTTTCTCTTTTACATCTTCAAAATAAAAGACTATGAAAATGCTTTATGAGTAAAGCATTATTACTTAGCACAGCATACACCCCATACATTCTGTTCTGTATGTATAATGTGAATCCAAGGTCAAAACTTTGGCCTTAGCTAGCTTACATATCAACACGCAGAGCACAGATGGAAGAGACCAGGCACTGCTTTTAGGGAATTTCATGCAGTAAGCAGTAATCTGCACAGGCAGGAAGGGACATGTCCCTCACATCGTCTTCCCAAAGAAAGAATGTACACCAAAAGGTCTTGGAAAGAATAATAATATTTTAAATCTACTAATAACTAGCGCCAATATTTACTGCATGCTTGGCACTCATGTCCTTCGCAGCTAATCAACAGATCTGGGTGAGAGTCACTGAACTGTAGGAGAGAAAACAGCAATTGCAGTGTATCCCCAGTTTATGGAGAAAATTAAGTTTACTTTGGAAGCTGTAATACCCAATGAAGTTATAGGAAAGATTTTCAATTAAGATACTGTTCTTTTGATGCACAGTATTCATACAAAAGCCTTAAGTCCTGCAACAGGCATTTAGTCTTCACCACAGCACCATAAGCAGCTGTTGGCTCAGCCCTATTTTGCAAAAGGGTTTCATTGAACCAGAGGAATCAGAAACTTGACTGATAGACAGTTCAAAATTGGTCAGTGTTGGAGCCCAAATATGACTCCCAAGATCCAATTCTCCCAACTGTTCTAGGTACACAATACACATATTTCCTTACTGTAGGAGATAGAAATTTCATTAATTAGGAGAAGAATTTTTACTTCAAAATGAAGTATAACAAAACATCAAGTGCACGGCAGCCATTTCCACAACTCTGAGAATGACATTAAGCACTTTTAACCACACTAAGTGCCTGGCACTGTGCCCTGGATTCTGAATTCTTCCAGTAAACAGGACTCTTTTTCAATAGCCATTTCAAAATTGCTAATATTTCAAAGATATATTCCTATTTCCTTCATGTTTTCAGATTTTACTTCCAGGGTGTATTTATAGGATCATTATGATAAATAAGAATCTATAATGAACATTTAGCAAAATTGTAAGTTAGGGAAAAAGAGCCATACTAAATATTTGAAAAGGAGGAGCAACACCAGAAACTTTGTGTTTTAAATTTTGAATAACAGTACAGGTTCTATTAAAGGGGATCTTGGCCTCAGCACTGTTGACATTTGGGACTGGGTTATTCTTTGTCCTATTCATTGTATGGGGGTGAGCAGCGCTGCTCATGAATGAGTTCCATTCATGAGATGTCAGTGACAGTCCCCAAAGGTGCAACAACTAAAAACATCTCCAGCATCACCAAATGTCTTTCAAGGGCAGCATAACTCGTGTTTGAAAATGGCTGAGTGGTAGGAAAGGTTTCTTTCAGGCATGAGAAAAATGTTGCATAAGTCACTGCTTACTGAGAAAACAAAATTTACTTTGAAATTTCTACTATCCTCCAAATTCAAAGGAAATATTTTCAAGTAATATATTATCTTTTTCACACATAGACTATGACACAAAAACCTTCTCTTTCTAAAAGTTGGTAAGTGGATATTTTCAGATACCAAAATCAACAGCCAATTTCAAAAAGTACCTCTTTTACAGTTGCAAATGTCTTTAGCACTGGTCAGCAATTATCAGAACTTATGAATGGCTTAATTTTGGACAGCATTAAAATTCTAACATCATTTCCATTAATAAAAACTTCCACAAATATTTTGAGCTTTGAAATGTAAACATGTGGAAGATAGCCACAATACCCATATGAAAAATAGACCTTTGGTTTTCAAAATACAGTAGCTTCTGTGAGGGACACACTTATAGATTACAAAGTGAATTTTCTAAAGGTTAGTTAAGCAAATTGCATTAATTTAGTGGCAGTATTTCAGGATCTCAGCTACTGGTGCCTGAACAGCGTCTGCAGAAATAGGTGGAAGAAAGTCAACTTACTTCAAGTTCAGGGTGGGGGAGGGAATGTTTGCCACGCCTTATTAATCACACAGGGTTCTAAGTTTTTAAGCCTGCTTTCCAACACAACTTCAAATAGGACCATATGTAAAACTAAAATGAATTTGGCACATCTAAAGAACGTGTGGGTAAAATGCTCCAAAAATTCGAATGCAATCTCTAGCGTTTTCATGTTACCATGGCGATAAGATTCCCCTTAGATATACCTCTCTGACCACAGGCTGAAAAGGGTAGTCATTGATCAGATTTCTGTGACCCTGTGTGGAAGCCCCGGGTGAATGTACTCATTCCAATAAAATAGGCTCAATTGTGTCTCCTCACCTCAGATTTGCATTTGACTTTTGTAAGACATACAGATCTTCACAGATAGCCTACTTGAACCTCAAATTGCACAATTTTCTAACCAAGTAAGAGTTTCTTTCTATGTTCTTAAACCTCTTCCTCCTTGCAGGATAACTCCTTTCTGCCTGTGGTGAGGGTTTCTACTCACCTAGGTGCAGACTGTTGAGAATCATCTGACAGTGCTTTCAAAAACTGTGTCCACACTCAAAAACTGTGTCTTCTTACCTTAGACTTCAGCTTCCTGCCTCTGGCTGTCTGTTCCTCTGCACCTTTACTTCCATTACACTGACTCAGTGCCTTTCCATTTAGAAAAAAAAAGATAAGTTTCTATATTTTCTCCCATTTCTTCCCATGCCTCAACAAGAAAAGTACAGTGTTTCCTTCTTCTTTGCATCTACTCAACTTTTTTCTCCATTAGGATTCTTCTGGGCACCTGGGACAAGTTCACTTCACTATTTTCTTTTCATTTAGGGGAAGTCTCATGACTTGCTTTGACAAATGAAGCAAGGGCAGAAAGTGATGTCTTTTCTGGGTGGAAACTGTAAGGTAGTGCATACTTTGCCATGTCTCCTTCCCTCCCTGGCAGTGACAGGATCATAGCATTGGAGCTTCTCTAGCCTCGGTCATAAAATGAAGAGCAGACCCCTCAGGTAACCCCGAAGGCACCTGAAGTCAGGTAATTAATTGATGAATATTTGTGCTGTTTTAGCCCAAGTCCTGAAGCACACTCACCTGGTCCTGACTGACAAAAATTAGAACCATTTTTGATTAATATGGTGTAGAGAATGTTTTCCCCCAGAACTTGAATGAGTTGACTTTCTGCCACCCATTTCTGCAGATGGATGCAGTTCAGGCACCACTAGCTGAGTTCCTGAAATACTGCCACTAAATTAATGCAATTTGCTTAACTAACCTTTAGAAAATTCATTTTGCAATCTACAAATGTGTCCCTCATAGTGTATTTTGAAAATCAAAGGTCTGATCTCCTGTTGGGTATTGTGGCTATCTTCTGCATATTTCCATCTCTCTCTCTGATTATTCCTGCTGTTTATAAAGTATTGGATGCTTTTATATATGGTACTCTGCAGATTGCTTTTAAGCACTTAGCGATTCATTGTGGGCATCTTTTCAAGTCTATAGATATGAATATATTAATTATATTTTGCTAGTTGCAAAGCATTTCCTAGAAATGTATGTGGTATAATTTAGAGCATGTTTTTCCTTAAAGCTGACTGACCTCTCATGGTGGTACAGATGCGTATTAGCTAAATGCAATTGTTCTTTCTGATCTTACTTCCTCCAACATTCTTCTTTTTCTAAACCAGCCAATACACTACTGCCAGATGCATGCCTCTGAATGTACAGATCAAATACATTTTTTCATTGGATGACAACTCCTCTGGTCTGCCCCTGGGAAATCCTTCTTCCTTCCACACCCCCCAGTTCTCTTCACTGGCTTTACTTATTTATCATGTTCATAGTTCCCATGTGTTTACTAATCACACACACACATGCACATGCATACACATGTGCACACACACATGAGCATGCACAGTGAGCTGTAATGATCCTTCAAGAGTATGGACTTAGTTTACACATAACCAAGACCTCAATGCCTACTACCATACCTAGCCCACAGTAGATGCTCCATAAATATTTGTTGTCTGCATGAGAAACTCTATTGTACATCCCAGTATGACTTGAGTATATCCACTTAATTAGCATCTACTCACCAAATGCATCCCTGACATTTTCTGCTCTTCTCTTAGGCCTGATTGGCCTCACCATTAATTATAAACATGTTGATTTTTGAATTAGCATTCTTCTATCTAATAGATCAATTACATTTAAAAAGCTCAACTGGTCAGATGCCTGTGACAGAAAGCAGCAGATACTGGATGCTCTTAGGGAATATAGGTTGTGCCACACAGCACTTCATTCTCTCCCCACATCCAGAAGCTCTTGAGTCCTAGACAAGAAGGCTGTATAAGGACTGAAGGCATGAAACCAATTTTAATCTGTGGAAGAAAAAGATGACCCAAGCTTGGGGGCATCTGCCTGGCAGCCAAGACTCCCTGGGCTACTACTCTGCCATGAGTACCAGAGTTCAGTGCAGAGAATCTGGTCCCCTGCACATTCCCCACTCATCTCTCTTTGCCCAGCACACCAGTGGCAGAGAAACAAGCTCCCTCAAACCCATACTTACATTGCCAAAAACATAAACTTTTCCAAAGGATGCCACTTTTGAGGTTGATGCAATGAAAACTCAGTAGACATGAAGGAAGGGGAACAGAGCAAAGCTCATCTTCTTCCCTGAAGGTGGACAGTGTTCCTGGGTCAGCATGTAGCAAAGATATCTCCCCAGGATGCAGAATTTCATGGTACTCGTGAGAGCGTGAGTTGAAGGTTTTTAAAGGCAAGCTCAAAAATGTGCAATTAAGATGATGTATCAGAAGGGATTATTGATATCTTCTCTTTACACAGAAGACTAGAGAAAGTCAGAACCAGAGAACTACAACCTTCTTTGACTTTATAGCTTATTTGATGTTATATGTCAAGTGTGTCATTTTCCTGCATCCTTCATAACAACTGCCACATGTTAAGTAACTTCAAACAACAAAAATACATTACTTTCTCACTGTTGGGAGAATTAAAACTCAAAAATTGATGTACAGGAGGTTGGTTTCTACTAGGAGCACTGAGGGAGTCTCTTCCCTAGCAGATTCTGATAGCTCTAAGCAGTCCCTGGCATCTATTGGTGGGTAGAGACATTACTCCAGTCTGTGCCACATCACTCCATGCCTTGTTTTTGCATGTCTGCATGTGCTTTCACCTTGCATCCTCTTCTCTGTGTATTTCTGACCAAATCTCCCTCTTTTTAAAAGGACACCAGTCATTGGTGTATGATCTCATCTCAACTTGTTCATATATACAAAACCCCTATTTATAAATAAGGTCAGGTTCATAGGTAAGGAGGGTTAGGACTTTGGGGGAACATAATTCAACTAATAGCATCAAATTTATGCTGTTGATCAAACCAGTATTTAGATCTTAAGTACTTTCTGTACACTTTATATCCCACTCACCATTCCCAACTCAGAGTTTAAAATAAAGGGTCCACAATAGTGAGATTATTTACATTTTAGGATGCATGGTGTTGTGGTTTGGATATGAAGTGCCCCACATGGAATAATTTATTTAAGGTTTGATCCTATACAGAATGTCCAGAGGTGGGGCCTTGACAGGTGATTGAATCATAAGGGAATTAACTCATCAATAGGCTAAAACATTGATGAATGGGATATTAGGGTATGGAGTCTAGTTGAAAGAAGTAGGTCACTGGGGTGTATGTCCTAAAAGTGCATTTTGAATCGTGGCCCCTTGCTCTCTCCCCCTCTTTGCTTGCTGGCTGCCATGAGGTAAGCAGCCCCCCATCACTTGTTCCAACTGCTGTGGTATTCTGCTTTCCCTCAGGTTCAGAGCAATGGAGCCAGTCAACCATGGACTGAATATAAGAGTCAAAATAAATCTCTCCTCTTTTGAGGTAGAGTTTCTCAGGTATTTTGTCACAATAATGGAAAGCTGATAACATACAATATAACTTGAAAGTCAGGCCATCAGCACAAAGCTCTTGGGTTTCGGAATCTGACTCAATATTTCCGTCAGAATTCAATGACATGAAAAAAAAAGTTCCAGAACATACCAACAATAGCTGTAAAGATGGAGTTTCTGCATTTTTTTCTTTCAAGCACTGCCTTCGTGCTAATATCTTAATGAAGCTTTGCTGCTCCTTCTATCCTCTTCTAGAGTGTAAAAACATGCATAATCAGCGAGATAATCAGGATTAATGATGTAAATGACAGTGGCTCTGTGAAGGATACACTATCTGAGAAAGATTATCTATTTTTGTTATGTTAGTAATGTTAAGGGAAATAACATCTCAGTCAACATAGTGCAAGAATTTTATAACCAGAAGCAGAGCTACTCAAACTGTTTTTCTCTCCAACAAATCCCTGAGAAACTGGAAATACCATAGTGTTTTCAGTACTATCTTAATTTTCAAAGACATAGAACTTTCCTTAATACCACAGGAATTGTGTCAGTCTAACTGTAATATTGAGGAGTCATTATTATAATGTTTAATCTCATTGTGGCTGAATATAACTAAAATGCAAAAGAATAATAAAATTACCCAATACAAATGTCTAATTCCTTAGACATTTCTCAAAAGAAGATATACAAATAGCCAATGATTTTATAGAAAAAATGTTCATTAGGGAAATGCAAATTAAAGTCGCAGTGAGTCACACCTCCTGCTACCATGGCTATCGTCAAAAGACAGTGTCCACCAGAGGTGGAGGGAAAGGAACTCTATACACTGTCGGAGAGAATGTAAATTAGTAAGTCACTATGGAGATTATAAATGTTTATAAAGATCTTTATAAAGATTTCCAAGAAAACTAAAAACAGGATTTCTGTGTTAGTCACATTTATCACCACTGTGACCTGACATAAACAACTTAACAGAGGAAAGGTCTCTTTCAGAAGGGTCAGTCGATCGTGGCAGGGAGCACACAGCAGAGCAGAGCACTTCATATGATGGTAGCCAGGAAGCAAAAAAAGAGAGAGGGGAACACAAGAAGGGGCCAGGGAAAGACACAGCCCCAAGGACATGTCCCCAGTGATTTACTTTCTCTAACTGGACCCACTTCCTACTATTCACCACCTCCCAGTAGAGCGGACAAATTATGAATCCATCAAGGGATTAATCCAGTGATTAGGTCAGAGCCCTCAGGATGAAATCACTTTCCAAACGTTCACCAGCTAGAAACTAAATCCTGAATATGGGAAGGTATGGAAGAAATGACATATTCAAACCATAACAATTACCAAATGACCCAGCAAAACATTCCAAATGATTCCAGATTTGAAGTCAGTATGTTGAAGAAACATGTTCATTGCAGCACTACTCACAAGAGCTAGCACATGCAGTCAACCTCCATGTCCATCAAAGGATGAACAGAAAAAGAAATAAATACTATAAAGCCTTCTAAAAGAAGGAAATTTTGTCATTTGTGACAGCATGGATAGAACTAGAGGACATTATCTGAAGTGAAACAAGTCAGGCAGAGAAAGACACCTATTACATGTTCTCAGTACATGTGGAATCTAATACAACTGAACTCAGAAGCAGAGCCAGATGGTGGTTACCAGAGGTGGGAGGAGGAAGATTATGGTCAAAGGATACAAAGCTTTAACTAGATCGGAAGAACAAATACTTTTTAACTTGGAGACCTATTGTCCTGTGTAGTGAGTATAGCAACAATGTATCAATATTTCAAAATTACAAAAAAGTAAATTTCAAATGTTATCACAAAAAATGTAAGTATTTGAGGTGATAAATATGTTAACAAGATTGATTTGTCTGTTCCCCATTATATCCATAAATCAGTATCACTGTCTACTCCATACATATAAAATTTAGAATTCTTGAAAATTGAGCACTCTACAAAGTACGTTCTACACTGAAAGTAAAAATTTCCTAACTTCATGTTTAGGGATTGATGGCTTTGAAAATATATACACCATTTTTAACTTTTGAGACAATCTCCTTGCTCCTTTTTCTTTCATATACATAAGGTGGTCTGTGTGTGTGTGTGCACACCCAGACTTTGGTGAATCCACACATTCTATCCTCCTGAAGTACTGCCAGACCCCAGCTGTGGTGTTGAGTTGAGAAGCCACCTCTCCTCAGGTCAAAGACAGAGCCCAGCTCAACAGAACAAAGCCAGGGAAAGAATTCACTGCCTCCTGACACCTCCGCCACAGAGGAAGTTTGGACTTCAAACTTAAGCAGAATTCTGCAGCAGTCTAGGTCTGGATGCTTCCAGACACTTCCAGAGCTTTCTCAGGACCCACTCACTTTTTAATCAGTCTGACTTCTCCAGGATTCAAAGGATTTCACTTGGAGCTACAGGCTAAATTCCACTGGCTGGTTTCAGAGATCTAATTCCTAATCTCATGCTTGCCTGCCATCCTGGATCACACAGCCAAGTTATTTTTAGTGTTGTTTACAGGAATGCATTAAACAGAGACTTTGGGTCATCAAGATGAGGCTGGGACATTGAGTACGAATTCACAAGATATACTTCATTCCCCCAGCCCAATCAAACCCTGCTCTTCCCATGCTCTTTCTCATGTCATTTAATGAAACTCTAGTCTCCAAACCTGTGTCATTCCTACTAGTTCTTTATTTTCTCCACCCATAAAAGAAATTCTGAATCCATCTATGCCCTTCTTACTGTAACTATAACATTAGCCCAAATCATCCGACTTCCTGCAAAGCATCCAAATGGCATCTCTGTTCACACCTGTGTTGCCCAAAATGAGTTTTCCACACAGAACCCAAAGCCATAATTTTAAAGGCTCAATCTGATCGAATTAATCCTTTGGTGTTTGTATCCCTCTAATTCCTTTCTGTAACACTGAGAAGAATGCACAGTCTTCAGCATGTTATAAAGGTCCCAGAGGGTGTTTTCCAACTCATACACCACCAATCCATCACCCACTGTTCACAGTCCTCATGACTGGTGTTCTCCAAACAACCTCAGGCTCTTTGCACTAATTACTCTTCTGCCTCAATTGTTTTTCCCAGAATCTTCCTTTGGCTGGTTTCTTCTTGTTATTCATGTGTCACAATTCAAATGTCACCTCCTCAGACAGAGTCCACCAATACCATATCTGAAACAGCACCTCTCTTGAATTCATCCTGTCTAAATAAAATTGTGTATCCTTTGAATAACATCTCAATTCCCTGCTTACCTCAGCCCCTGGCAAACACCTTCTACTCCTTACATTTATGAATTTTGCTATTTAGTCTGGACATGTAAGCAAGACCATGTCTGTGCCTATCTTATTTTCCTTAGCATAATGTTCTCTAAATTCACCCACAGTGTTACAGACGATAGGGCTTCTATTTATTTTTTAAAGGGTGGCTATTATTCTATTGCATGCATATACCACATTTTCTTTATTCATTCTCTCAGGTTGGACTCCATCATCCTAGCTGTTATGAAGAGTGCTGAGGTGAACGCAGGGGTGCAGATGTCTCTTCAACGTATCAATTTCATGTCCTTTGGATATATACCAAGTAGCTAAATTACTGGATCATGAGGTAGTTCTATTTTTAATCTTCTCAGCAACCCACATACTGCTTTCAATATCAGGAATATTAATTTGCACCAAAATCCCTTTATAATACAAAAAAAATCTCAGGGGCCTGTTGATGACTACATAACATAAAAGATTTTATTTCTTCTATATAGCTGTCTTAGACCAAGAATATTTTCTGAATATCTACTATATAGAATGTGAAAACATTTCCTTGAGTGTTATATTATTAAGCAAAGGAACACACATTCTGTTCTTTGATGGAAATTATGATGGCATCATGAATCACTAGTGGCTTTCATTCTTCTTTTGAAAATGTTAGGCAGAATTAGCGAAACTGATGAGAATCAGAGGTAAAACAATAACTTTCACTGTGCTTTTTTATTTAAAATAGGTAGGAGGTATATCATAAATTTTAAAAAGCTAAAAAAAAAAATAGAACAGGAGGAGAAATATCCTTGCTTTGTTCTGGGTATCTATCTACCTATATGCATTATCTTCCCCAAACTCCTTCACCACTCCTGCTTTCATTTACTCACCAATATTTATTTTAATTCTATAATATATGAAGCATTTTATCAGCTACCAAACTGCACAGTTTGGATCTTAAATATCCCTCAAAGTCCTCTGTGTTGAAATATTGGTTTCTAGACTGTGTCTCTACCAAGGTGGTAAAACCCTTTTGATGGGGCCAAGTGGAAGGAAATCAGTGGGATGGTCCTTGATGGGGATATTGGGACCCTATCCCCTTCCTGTTTGCATCTTTGTTTCTCAGACATCATGATTTGAGCATGTGCCCCATCTCACACTCTCCCCATGATGTACTGCTTTGCCCCAAGGGGGCCAACTGACCACAGACTATAACTTCTGAAACTATGAATCAAAACAAAACTTTCTTCTTTCAAAGTTGACTATCTCAGGTATTTTGTCCAGGAAATCTGACTACCAGATATAGATAATAAAGGTTCCCGTTCTTAAGATCCTTGGGGTCTGGTAGAGTGAAGGACAATTTCTAAACTCGTACATTTTCCCCACATCTTCTTGTATCCCCTGATACAAACATAATGGGTGCAGGGTCTGTCTACAAGCTTGATTTATGTAGACTTGAAATCTATTCGCTCCCCACTGATAACAGACCAGTCTTTAGTAAGCTACCATCTCCAACCTCACTGCCAATGCATTGAAATTGTCTTACATGTGCCTGGAATAACAGCACACTCTTTTCATAGTAAATGGCTATTTCCCACAAGACCTGTATTTTTAAAAACTTGTTTTGGATGTTGGTCTCTTGGACAAGGTGAAAATAAGAGCACAAGGGATTTTCCTGAATTGCCCTCATTCCCCTAGTGTGGAGGATGTAGTGGAATATACAATCTGTCCATAATTCTTTCTTCTTCCTTTGTCCTTGCCATGGAACTCTACCAATGGAGTGTATTTGCCACCCATTGACTTTGGACTTGGTCATATGACCTACTTTAAGATACAGAGTTTGGACAGAAGTGGAATTATGGATGGACATTCCAGTTCAGAACTAAGATATTGTGAGGCCTTGATTTACATTTCTGTCAACTCTTTTGTAGTTTCTGACTTTATCATGAAGACTGTGGTCAGAGAATTTCAATTCTTCAAGTGGGTTCAACTACAGATGCATAGAACAAAGCTGGAGTCCACCCTATCTACTGAAACAGGACCATTTTGTCTACCAAAGCATATTTAACCAACTTGAAGAATTGTGATTATAAAATACAAAAATTTACAATTATAAGCCACTGGGTTTGGGGGATGTGTTTGTTACTCAGCATTGTCAGAACAGAAACCTAATTGACACAACAATTGTTATCAGAGGTGAGGTACTACTTCAATAAGAACCTACAAGATAGGTTTTTACCCTCAGGATAGCAATGGATCATTACAGCACTCTGGATAAGTTAGCCCTTTGGATAATTAATCAGTAATTCTGGGTTGTAAGGCAGCCATTTATCAAAAACATCCAGGCTTCACAGCTCTTTAAATTGCATGACAGGGCTTTAGAAATAACAGAAGACCTGAGGGAAAAAATGGGGCTTTCCCATAAATTCCACTTAGTATGAGAGAACATACCATCCAGTCTAAAGTTGATCTTTTGTCTGTCTAAAGATAGTTGATAAGCAGAATTTATGGATAAGGATTTTTTAATGTACAATACTGCTACCCAAGGTGCTGAGGAGTTATGATTTTTTGCCCAAATTCATAAAGAACATGGGAATTAGCTAGGATCTTCTGCTGAAGTTACAACATGACTACAACAAAATCCCAGAGGTGAATGGGGCAACATGAGGTAACTCCTTTCCATGCACCATAGTCTTCAGGTTATTCAAACTAAAAAGAACCTTAAGAGTACATTTGTCCTATCCCAAACACCTTTTTCCAACACCAGAAAGCCCTTTTCCTTAAAATTTATTTTTCTTATCTAATACAAAAAAATGAAAAGACTAAGTTCATTTGGAAGCAATCAGGCAAAATAATGTTGGCTAGAAAGTGCCTACTTCTTATTTTTTATGGTTGTGTGATTAGGAGAAAATAGTGTACTCTTTATGATTTTTAAATTAGTTTTTCTGAATCTAGGAAATAACACTCTACTTTCTGATCTTAGATTTTTACAAAAGTGACCTCATAACCATTTTCACCTCTCACTGCTCCTTGTTTAGTGGGCACCAGCTATCTTTCCAATGTAGCATGTGTTATCAGATAGTAAGAAAGTATCATTAAGTTTAATCTTTCCTATTGCAACTGTATTAACTTCACTTTCATTGATATCAGGATTTAAATTATAGAGCACATTGCCATTACATCAGTGATTTGTTATAAACCCAGTTATCCACTGAAGACTAAGCAGCGACAGCCCTTGCAGCTAGAGTTGGACAGCAATGCACCTTATCTCCCAGTAGTCTCAGGGAACACTCACATGGGACTCACTCTGAACACTCACCCTGCCACTCCATTAGCTGAATTCATCAGTCCAATGGCACAGCACCCTGGCTCCTTGAAAACCAGTCTGGGCAATGACAACAGCTGTCCTCTATGTGATCTTTCTCTTTTCATTCAAACGGCAGCTGTTTCACTCAATCTGAGGAAACAGCAGTAAGGATAGCTTTGCTATTTGTGTGTCTGGGACATAGTAATGCAAATTTTACGTATGTGAGGTTTTCTTTAAACTTTTAAATCATTGACCTATATATAAAAATACCCAAAAATCATCCAGCATAATTTATGTGCATACAAAAGCTATACATTTGCAAGATGCATAATCTTATTTTATCGTACTCTTTTTGACTTCCCTAAAGTTGTTTAGACAAATATTTTATTGGGTGTTTGCCACCAGGCTGGGCTGAATCTATGGCTAATGGGCTGTACTATAAACAAGCACCTACCTTATCTCTATGTATGTTCAGGAAAACATTGCTTTATGAAACAATTTAATGGAGGAGCAATCACTACTTCAATAAAAGAAGCTTTACAGAAGAAGGCATGCCCTGGAAATTGCTTGAAAAATATCAACTTAGAAGCAAAGGGGAAAAACAGTGAGATCCTTGTTTTTAAAAATGAAATGTTTTGTTAAGAAGGCTTTTATTTATCTTTGCTGTTTTGGTCCTATAAATATTCATGTCCATATTCTTTTGAAACATTGTATTTATTTAATCTGAAAGGCCAGTGCTTCAGATGAGAGAAACTCTCGCCAGGAAAATGAGTGAATTATTATTCATCTAAAAACAAATATTGTTTGGGGACTCTGTTTTATATGTGTGTATTCAACAATTAAATAAATCAGCACCCTCTGGAGCAGTGGGTTTGTACAATGGGCTCTTACCACAAAACAACCCACAAGTTCTAAATGCCTTTGTTTGCTTTTTCTTTCATTCTCAAAGAGGAAATTCTCAATAAAAAAACATTTCCTTAAGCAGCAAAAGCAAATTATTTCTGTGTCTCTGAGGGCCAGGTGAGGTTTCCTTGAACAACACTTTCCTACATAGTACCCTTCTCCAACCCATTAGTGTGATATGGTGGCCCTCGCTTCCTGTGGTCCCCAGTTAGTACAAACAGGCAGCCTTCAGAGTAGGCTTGGCCCCCACAGGGATTAAACCACCAGCATCCGCTGCACCAGCAGCCCTCATGTTATAGGAAACTCCAAGGTTTGCACAGGACATGATCTTGCTAACTGTACTTCACACTCTCAGAACGGCATTTCAGGTATAAGCCATCCTTATAACATGTACTAGGTTAAAGAAATGCAATTTGATTGTGAAAACCAGTAACAAAGTGTACACTTTAATAGGCTTTGCATTACTTTAAAATCACTTCAAAGATGAGAAAGCAGTGCACTTACTTCTGACTGAACAATGTTTATTTTTAAAGTGATAATGACCCTAATATTACCTAAATATGAATAAGTATATGTGCATTGCTGTTTGCCTAGGCAATATGTTTCAGAGAGCAAAGTGAACTAAACAAAATAGGAAAATTTCACACTGAATATTTTCACAATCTCATCCCTTCAACAATGCAGCTGTTGAAACGGATTCAATAGGTTTTATTAAAAGAGATAATTCAATTCTAGATCCTGAAACATTTGATATTTGGGTTTGGGTTTGAGTCTATTGGACTCTTTTTTGTTGTTGTTTTTTTCTGGCTCATAATTGATTTTGACTTTGTCATTTAATCAACAGTTTCCTTCACTTAAGAGGTTTCTATGGGAACCCAGCCAACACACACTTAGAACACCACTAGGTCTCAGGAGTCAGGTAAGAACATTGAGTCAGCATGGGGTCTGCTGATGTGGCCTCTGGAAGCCTGTCACAAGCTTTTGTCAATCTCAGAAGGGAAGGTAACAGAGAAAATCACCTCACCATTGAAAGAACAGCAAAACTTCAGTTAAACATTCCTTGCAGTTGTGGTGGTGGTGGTGAGTGTTTGGCTATAACTCCCCAAAAGACAGACATGGAAAATAAATGATTTCATGTTGCTCTTTAAAAACTCATTTTCCCTCATCAAAATGCAATCTTTACTGTTTAAAAAATTGGTTACATAATGTTCTAGTTTCAAAATTAATCTTTATTCCTTGGTCAGCTAACCAGGTAGCATCCACTCATCTGCCATGCTTCTGAGTCACTCAGTGCCCCCTACTCACTGGCACGTCCCTCTGCGATGGAAATGCTCTCCACATCAAAACAGCTAAGGTAACTGTGTGAAAGTCCTGTGAGGTCAAGTTATTCAACGGAGAAGAAAACTAAGTGACAGAGGTGAAGCCTCTGCCCTGGTCTCCCTAGAGCAGGTGGCTTGGAACTGAGAGAGTTACACCCTCACAGTCAGCTCTCCTGCCTCTACGCTCAGACTGACACAAGCACAAAGTTATTGAACTGACTTAACTTTAGGATTCATTCTGTCTAACTTAAAAGTTGAAATATGTTATTGGCTATCATGAAGAGTAAGCAAAGGTATAAGAATGTAAGCAATCAGTTCTTCATTACCATATGTATTTATGAATGTTTGTGAGCTCCTGTTGTGAGTATGCACTTGAAAGTGCTAAAGTATTTTACTACATAACCATTGTATACTTCGTAGACACTTTTAAAATCCTGAGAGGAGAGCTACAAGAAGAATGAAATGCACCTACAATATTGCCCTGAATCCAGGGGAAGTGAAGAAACAAATACTCTAGGTAAAGATGGAGTCCAGTGGGGTCAAGTATCATTCCAGTTTATTGTTCACTAAATAACAGTTACCTAAAATATGCAGGCTCTACACTCCACACTGGACAAGGGAGAAGTAAGGGGAAACAATCCTCTTGCTCACGGGGCTGTGTTCTAACAGGGACCAGATAAACAGGCTGCACCAACAGGAGCCCAGGTGCCTTCAGGTTCTACCTGGGGAGAGCCCCAGGAACCCAGAAAGGTAAGGGCTCTCCACCCCTAAGAAGCATATTCCAGGGACAGGGGACAAGTAGACACAACCTTTGCTAATGGACATTATTTGTACAAAACAATTTTGGTCTTCTGGTTTCCAGGTACATTAGGTGATTTCAATTGTGGCGACCACTGTATTGGTCAAAGTTAATTTAGAAACAGGCTCTTTTACACTTTTCCTGAAATGTATCCGAGAAGCTGCTAGACTAATAATATGGGTGAATTATGACACAAGAGTAGTTACAAACTATGAATACATAAAACATGAGAATTTTGCTGAAGAGTCTCTAGTAAGTATGAGTGATCTTCAACTATGGTTGCCTTTTGTTGTTAAGCCCATCCTTTTCTCTTGGACCCCACTGGCCATCCACACCAAGTTATCAGACTGGAGGCCAGAAAGAAGACTGTGATGCTGAGGGAAGAGGCAGCTCAAGGCCTACCCCTGCAGCCTGGGAACCTGTGGGAGTAAAAAGTGACTTCAAGGTGACAAAGACAATGTGAGATGATAGGTCTCCTTTTTGGAGGGATTTGATCCTTACTAACTGATAAGAATACCCATAGCAGGGTCTAAGGCTCAGCCTCATATTTGGTGCTATGGCAGGAAACAGACTCTAATATTGCCTGTCAGCAAATAAATTGAGGATCACAGATCAATTTTCACCTGACACATATAGACTTCATTTATTCCACTATTGCTGGATTTCAAAAAATATGATTAAAATCATACTTATATATCAGGACCAGAGGGTGGCTTTGAATTCACCTACCAACCTTTTCCTTTTTTGTAAGGTTGAATATGGTTGCGTCTGGCTGTCTTCTTGGGTCATGTTCAAAGTACCCTGTCTATAGAGGATGATCTCTCCAGGCTGAGGAAAGGAATTCTCTGCACCAAGGTAATGGGTCAATTCAGTGTGAAGCCCAGGTGTTGAGATGCCACGAGAATGGTATGGTCATGCTCTGAACCCTCCCATGCATGGGTCATCTTGAGAGCAGGAAGAAGAAGCAAAGAAGCCACCAATGCTATGGCTTTCTGCCTGGTGGGTCAGCTGCATGTCTGGCCAACAAAGGGTAGGCTCAGGACTAAGGAGGTCCTATCTCTCCAAGAGTGTGCCTGCTTCCCATCTGTACCACTTTTCTTTTTTAAGCTTTAGAAGGGAATTAGAAGTTATTTTATTTTTTGAAAATAAACATCTCTTTTGGGGGTGATATGAATATTTACTCTTGTCACTAGCACTCCTTAAGGTCTCTGACTAGCTGTTGAGTTTCCTAAAAGAACTGAATTTTTATTCTATATCAAAACTATTTTCTTCTCAAACTGTGTCATGCTATTAAAAATGTACCTTTCAGTTCGCATTTTGAAAGATCCATGATTCTGATTGAAAAGCACCAGTGAACGGATTCTTTTCTTCAATATTAACTTACATCTTTTGCCTTAAGGTCATTAACCCCATTGTTGTGTTTGCCCTTGATCTAATGTCCACATATGAGGGAGAATATACAATTTTTGGTCTTTTGGGCCAGGCTAACCTCACTCAGAATGATGTTCTCCAATTCCATCCATTTACCAGCAAATGATAACATTTCGTTCTTCTTCATGGCTGCAAAAAATTCCATTGTGTATAGATACCACATTTTCTTAATCCATTCATCAGTGGTGGGGCATCTTGGCTGTTTCCATAACTTGGCTATTGTGAATAATGCCGCAAAAAACATGGGTGTGCACGTGCCTCTGGAGTAACCTGTGTCACTGTCTTGAAATCAATGTGAATCAATGCCCTGTATAGCTATCCTTATCTCAACCAGCAAAAACCCTTGTCCCTTCCTGTTATTGCTTATACTCTCTCTACAACAAAATTAGAAATAAGGGCAAAATAGTTTCTGCTGGGTATTGAGGGGGTGGGGGGGAGAGGGAGGGGGCGGAGTGGGTGGTAAGGGAGGGGGTGGGGGCAGGGGGGAGAAATGAACCAAGCCTTGTATGCACATATGAATAATAAAAGAAAAAAAAAAGGTCGTTAACCTTCTGAAGTTTCTCTGCATGTTTGTGTTATCTCAAATTATACGGAGTTCAAGTGGTGCAGGTATGGTTAGGAGCTCCAAATGTAGTTTGTACATTTCTCATCAACATGGTAGGTGGTACAATAAGTTATCAACATGACATACTGCTATTAACCTTGACTTTGGTCACGTAGCTAAGGTGATGTCTTCAGAATTCTCCTCTGTAAGTTGCTCTTTTCTCCCCTCTCTTTTCTTCCCACACTGCACTCTTTGAAAGGAGGATGTCTGTGCATCCCACACTTAAGGAATGAGGATTTAGCTTCCCTTCCATAAAATCAGAAGATATACATAAACCCTTTAGGAGGATTCTTCTGCAGGGGATATTTGATTATTCCCACTCATTGTTTATAGGAACACTTATGTATATGAGTGTGGATGGATGGATATTTACTTTATTTCCTGGATTATAATCCAATACTGCCTTATATTGCATGGTATTTAAGTCATTGCAGCTACAATTCTCCCAATTCTAGAACTAGGACAGGGAATAGGCAAGCATTGAGCTGTTACATTAGTGCAAATAACAGCATACAAGAACATAAAAAACAAACAAAGTCTTACAGTGACAGCATATGAAAGGGACACTGCACAGTAGATAACTGAGAGCCCCTTTTCCAGTTTTCTAAATCACTTCAAATGAACCTCTTGTAAAAACACAGAACTGGGTTTTATTTTGTGAGCCAATATGAAAATTTCTTTTCTTTTATCCATGAGTTAAGGGGGATAAAGGAGAATGACAGAGGGGGCGAATGTAACTATGATATGTTGAAAGAACTTTTGTAAATATCACAACGTACCCCCCAGCACCACAATAATATGATAATATAAAATAAAATAAATGGATTACATCCATTGACATTGATTGGTATATCTAAGACATTACCACTTGGTCAAAAATTTGTATTAATTTTACCATATATGTTACATTATATTTACTATTTTTTCTCTGATGAGTGTTTCTTTCATTTTTTTCACTGTTTCTTTGTATTTACAAAGATTTGTATTTTTGTTTTAGTGATAACATTGTCTATATCCATCGACATCTGTTTATATCTAACTACATCTTTTTAGAGTCCTTAGCCTTTCTTTCCTTATTAGGTGTGCACTATTTGTTTTGTCAACTTGAAATGATACCCTTGGGTTCTCACTTATTATCTAAGCAACAATAAAGAGACTCCATTTATTTTTCTTCTTTTTTTTCCTTCCAACTATGACCTCATTATTGAAGTGTGACATGAGTACAAAATTAAAAATTTCTACCTGAACATCAAAATGAATTTCACAAAGTGAATACAGCTGTATAATCAGAACTCAGAGCAAAAAAAATACTTCAGGCATCCTGGAAACCTGTCCCGTGACCCTTCTGAACCGATTCCACAAGCATAACCACTTTTTGACTTCAAATGCCAAAGACTCATCTTGGATGTTTTAAAATTTTGTAGGAAAGGAAGCATAGCATATATATCCTTTTTGTTTGAGTTTTCTTATCGATATTGTATTTGTGGATCCCACACATATCGTGAGTAATCACCGTGCTACCTTCATTCTCACTACCGCTTAACATCCCATTTTACAAATATACCATGGTCCAGTCCATTGTTCTTGTACTAGTGGGCATGAGCGTAATTTGCAGATTTAAACAGTTATTTCAAATGATGTTGAACATTTCATGTCATCTTCTAATGAATACGTTACGAACACAGACTAAGGACACAATTGCTGAGTAGGGTCTGCATGTGTTACACTGTAGTACATGGTAACTAGTTTTCTAAGAAGTCAAACCAATTATTTACATTGTCAAAATAGTGTATGAATGCTTAGTTTGCTCTATATCCTTCTCCTTACTCCTCCTATTTAAAAGTTTTATTATCTATCTTTTCAGAAAATATAGTATTTACATATACTGTTCTCCCATACTAGTCTCTACTTTCATCACAGAGTATTTGAAGTTTTGAAAAAGATAATACTGTATCATTATTACTGTTTTACAAAATGAGGATGACCTAGAAATCACTGTAACTTGTTCGCAAGCTTCCAACATTCAATATATTCAGTGCGCATCACCAACCAGCTCTTTGGTCAGTTTCCCGTCATCTCTTCTTGGATAAACCTTCCCCTCTAGAATGATGTTTCTGAAAATGTGGTCTAGTGAAACAAACAAGAATTAAATAAATATTTTACCCAGGATATTGCTTAGTTCATTTTATTTTGGTTTTGTTCATTTTGTTTTTTCATTTGTTTATTTTGTAAATAAGGCTTTATTTACCAAAGCATATGATGTACTGAGTTACTTTCAGGAACAAGCTCCTTATCTCTTCAAAGCCCTGTGAGAAATACTGTTCAGAAAGCATCCATAAGGGTGACAGCCTTTGGGTTCTTAATTCTTGAATGATAGTTTGGCTGGACATGAAATCCTGCACACACATGAATACCTATCCTTGAGTTTCTTAAAATATATTTGATTACTATCTTGTTTCTATGCTAGCATAAATAATACTGAAGTCAGTCGAATTCCCTTTCCTACATAATGAATGGATCATTTTGTATCAACACCCTGAATGTTTGTTGTTGTCTCTAAAATTGAAGTAGAGTTCTTAGAAATGTCTTGATATTGACTATTTCAGGTCAGTTTTCTCAGGTACTTGATGAGTCTTACATGTGTAGATTCAAATCTTCATTAATTTACCCCAAATTCTTTTGTTGAATTTTTTTAAATGTTAGGGCTATTTCATTATATTGGTCTTATTTCCAGAAATTCCCATTATATAAATGTTGAAACTTCTTTCCTATTTTATGTATCTGTCCTTTCTCCCTAATCCATTTCACCTTATCGTCTTATCGCGGTTCTCGTGGCTTAGGTCAAGTCCTCAATTTCCTTTTATTGTATTTTCATGAAATCTATTCTTCAGTTTTTTTCTTGAGATAATTCAATTCACATTTCATTTCTCCTTTTTTAAAATCCATTTTGTTCTGAGTTTTTGTGTATTAATTCAAGGTTTTAAAACTTATTCAAAAATGTTTTCTTAAGACTATAAATTATTGTGAGTAGTATTTTACATTTTTGAAAAACTCCATTTTGTTTGTTTTGTGAAGTCTGCAAATTCATATTTTAATATACTGATCTCTCCCTAAAGAAGCTTTATACATACCCAATGGCTTCTTGTAAGGGAGCAAAGTAGGTCCTGGTTCTTTCTGCTTTTGTTTCAGTATGACTTTCATTTCCACTTTCATTTTTTTTCCCTTTAGACATTATGCATTTAGTGAACAACCTCCCCTCCTTTCTGCTCTCCCTTGCCAAAAAGCAATGCCTTTCCAAGACTTCCACCCCTGCTCCTGGGAACTTCTGAATTCTTTTCTGTAAATTCTCTATGAGTCAATGTTCTGATCTGCTCAGCTTCAGACAAGTCTTAATGTTTTCCTGCTCAGGTGGGTAGTTTTCTCTCTGGGAATGGTTTTTATCTGTTTTGTTTTCTCACCTCTGGGCTGCCATTGTTCCCGTCCACTATTGTATTCAACTTTTCCTGGATTTTGCTCAGGCATGGCATCTGTCCTTGGCTCTGCTAGTAGCTAGTGTAAGAAAGTTTATTTCCCATCAAACATTCCATCTCTCTCTCTCTCTCTCTTTCTCTCTCTCTCTCTCATGCTTTTGGAATGAGTATGGGTGGTTCCATTTGCTATCCTATTGATTTGACAACTTTGGGGGAATATATGATAAAATTTGGATTACAAGGCCACATCAGTGGGAATACTGACACCAGAAACTGGAATTTCCTGTTTTTATTCCCCAAATGGTTGGTTTAGCTGATACTTATTTTTGAAGTCTCAAATTTATTTCCCACTCATTTGAAATGATATATATATATACTTGTAACTATTTCTGCTCTTGCTATCTGTCCATTTTTATTTCAGCAGTCTAATCTTTTAATTATTATAACTTTCACACATTATCACAAAAATTCAATTAATTGTCTACGGATCTGCTTTATATAGCTTCTCTGGTTTTTCTTTCTAGTATCTTCTGTGTTAATGATATATGATTAATTTCCCCATATTTGTATGCATATTTTGACATACAAGGCATTCAAATTAGAGAATTAAGACTGGGGAAATTTGACATATTGTTAACTAACATTGAGCCTTTATATGTGGGACTATGCTATATCGCTTGGTTCATTAATACCTCCTCTTATGGCATTCTTTGCCTTACAGTTTGTGTTCAAGGGACTTTGAATGTTTTTCTTAGATTTATTCATAGATATATTATTAATAATGCATTAACATATTACATTCCTAGACATACCTTTTTTTATTCGTTTATTCGCATATGCATACATTGTTTGGGCTGTTTCTTCCCCTACCCCCATCCCCTCTCTCTCCCTCCTACTCCCCCCTCGCTTCCAGGCAGAATCTGTTCTGCCTTTATCTCTAATTTTATTGAAGAGAAAACATAAGCAATAATAAGAAAGACAAAGTGTTTTTGGTAGTTGAGATAAGGATAGCTAACAGAGAGATTCCTA
Source organism: Castor canadensis (assembly GCF_047511655.1). NCBI lineage: Eukaryota > Metazoa > Chordata > Mammalia > Rodentia > Castoridae > Castor > Castor canadensis. The sequence goes on from NC_133391.1 coordinate 171,753,456, forward strand.
GCCTTGCTTCCATGTATAAATGTGCTACATACCAAGTTGATTCATCTCTAACTGACCTTTTCACTAGTTCCTGATCCCCATCTCATATTGACCTCTGTCGCTTTAAGGTTTCTGTATTAGTTCCTCTGCAGTGGGAACATCAAGTACTTTCATGTTTTGGGTTTATTACTTATCCCTGTACCTCCCTTATATGCTCTCCCCTTAGCATGTGACCCAAGTCCAAACACATTGCTGTATTTGCACTAGATCTAAAGTCTGCATATGAGGGAGAATATATGATTTTTGGTCTTCTGAGACTGGATGACCTTGCTCAGAATGATGTTCTCCAGTTCCACCCATTTACTTGCAAATGATAAGATTTCATTCTTCTTCATGGCTGAGTAAAATTCCATTGTGTATAAATACCACATTTTCTTGATCCATTCATCAATGGTGGGGCATCTTGGTTGTTTCCATAGCTTGGCTATTGTGAATAGCGCTGCAATAAACATGGGTGTGCAGGTGCCTCTGGAGTAACCTGTGTGGCATTCCCTTGGGTATATCCCCAGGAGTAGGATTGCTAGATCATATGGCAGATCTATGTTTAGAGTTTTAAGAAGTCTCCAAATTTTTTTCCAGAGTGGTTGCACCAGCTTGCATTCCCACCAGCAGTGTATGAGGGTTCTTTTTCCCCCACTTTCTCACCAACACCTGTTGTTAGTGGTGTTTTTGATGATAGCTATTCTAACAGGGGTGAAGTGGAATCTTAGTGTGGTTTTGATCTGCACTTTCTTTATGACTAGAGATGGTGAGCATTTTTTCATGTGTTTTTTGGCCATTTGAATTTCTTCTTTTGAGAAAGCTCTGTTTAGTTCAGTTGCCCATTTCTTTATTGGTTCATTGATTTTGGTAGAGTTTAGTTTCTTAAATTCCCTATATATTCTGGTTATCAGTCCTTTGTCTGATATGTAGCTGGCAAATATTTTCTCCCACTCTGTGGGTGTTCTCTTCAGTTTAGAGACCATTCCCTTTGTTGTGCAGAAGCTTTTTAGTTTTATGAAGTCCCATTTGTCTGTCCTTTCTCTTAGTTGCTGAGCTGCTGGGGATCTATTGAGGAAGCCCTTGCCTATACCTATTACTTCCAGAGTGTTCCATGCTCTTTCCTGTACCAACTTCAGAGTTTCAGGTCTGATATTAAGGTCTTTGATCCATTTTGAGTTGATACTAGTACAAGGTGATAAACATGGATCTAATTTCAGTTTTTTGCAGACAGATAACCACTTTTCCCAACAACATTTGTTGAAGAGGCTGTCTTTTCTCCATCATATATTTTTAGCATGTTTGTCAAAAATAAGGTGAGCATAGTTGTGTGGATTCATTTCCGGGTCCTCTGTTCTGTTCCACTGGTGTTCATATATGTTTTTGTGTCAGTACCATGCTGTTTTTATTGCTATTGTTTTGTACTATAGTT